>NW_015377726.1:0-796 GCF_001272555.1 Dufourea novaeangliae | reverse complement strand
TGGATACTTGTGCAATTGAATAGGAGGCTACTGTGTCTGTTCATTGCATTCCGTTTCTACTTATATCTACTATGACGAATACACCCGTTTCAGATTTATTCAAAGTTGATTTTCCCGAAAACGAAGTCTCAAATGACAAAATTTTATTCTATATTTTCGACTTATTTTTTCACGTACAGTCACCCTCTACCCAGTTGTACTACCAATTACATGACACCCTGTACAACACGGCGGAAACATTATAACAGTGCTCATATAACACGGTAAAACAGGTTCGTAGAACACGATAAATAAATTTATGTTTTCGAATTCTAATTGAAACTATTACATGAAATATATTTAATACTCATTTGGCTTTCTTTATTCTAGAAAAGTGACCGTCTTTTAAATATATTTAACATAAAGTCTCGTGTCTTGAAAATAAAATTGGTATATTTCTGTAGAATATGAGTTCATGTATACCCATGTCTTTCTAAGTATTTGCTTCCTGTTACATGTTACAAGAATTAGTGTGTTCAAGCATACAAGTTTATCTTGTATTCTGCTGATTCTCTGTGTACTGTCTTCCTAATTATTATAAGTATTTTTTTCACTCTTTTAAAGTGAAATTCGATTCGAAGAGAAGAAACAATGGAAATAACATTAGAAGAAATGTTGTTTCTTTAAATTTCATTGACAGAATCCGATTTCAAATTGTTCAAGGGTTTATCGAACTGTAATTGCGATAATCTGATAGAACACAAATGCAATAAGTGGACAAATTTATACTCGTAAACATGACTGCAAGCGAACGTTA
>NW_015377725.1:0-793 GCF_001272555.1 Dufourea novaeangliae | reverse complement strand
GGCCCCGCCGGGACGGCGGAGGCGCGCAGCCCTTGCTGCCCAGCCTATGGTCCGCCGGCCGACGCAGGTCGACGCAGATTGGGCATCTGGGGGCCGCCGCGCAGTCCCGGACCATATGCCCCTCGCCGCCGCAGCCGTAGCACCATCCGCCACGGTCCGCATCGCGCGGACACTTTTGGCGGACCTGCCCTTCTTCCAGGCAGCGGTAGCACCTGAGAGGCCGGACCGGGAGCGCCTCCGACCTGGCCGACGACCAGCCGACCAGGATGCGGCCGGCCGTCATCAGCCGTCTCGCGGCCGCGAGGGGGCAACGCATCCACGCGGTGCCAAGGCCCGACGCGTTTCGGCGGATCTCGCCGCAGCGAACCTCGGCAGCCGCGCAGCCGCCGACGCGGGCGACCGCCGCCGCCACGGCCTTCGCGGTCACCGACTCGTCGAGGCCGGCCAACCGCATTTCACAGTCCGCCCTCACGGCGCTTTCCGGCCCGGGGACCTCCAAAATGGAGGACCCAGTCTGGCCCTTACGGTAGCGGAGGAGGTCGGTATGCCGACCTCCGCTAGGCCGACCCCGGCCACAGCACGCCGCATGACTTCCGCATACGGCGTTTTGCAGCCCGGGGCCACCGTAAGGGCGACCGCCGCCCGCGTCCGTACGCGCGGGGGGCGACGGCCCCCATCGCGCCTACCCGAGGGCGTGGGCCGCCGCGGGGGCCCGCCCGCCGCCTTAGGCGGCACCGGCGCAGCAGCAGCCGCGGCCCTCTTCCGCCGCTCCCGGCGACCGACCACCTCGGAC
>NW_015377724.1:0-796 GCF_001272555.1 Dufourea novaeangliae | reverse complement strand
TTGGTTTAGCGCGTCGATTTACCTAGCATTGACATGCATCTACGAAATACACCCTGTATACGTATCTTCGAAAATATCCCTACTACGCGGTTGAACGCTTCCCCCGAGATCGCCGGTTTGGATCGTATCGCCCGCGGCGACGGGCTTCACCGGCGGAAGAATCGCAAGCTTTCCCCTTTGTGATGCCCGTTAGAGTCCGATGAATATTTATGGTCCGGCTTGATTAATTAATCGCCGGCTGGGGAAGATTGAATACATCGGAGGATAGTATTTACGTATCCCGTGATCTGTACGAGCTCGCGATCGCTGTTTATAACAGCGATCCAGGGGCGGGAAGGGTTTTAGTTCCGGCCGACGTGAGCGGCGTCGATCTTCGCAAGACGGTCGGACGGTTGTAAATTTTCGAACGCGTTCAATTTCAGTGAAAGTCCATGAATCCGTAAAACAGTCGAATGGTGCTGGCTTTCGTTCCTCGAAGCCACCCCCGCGTCGCAGCCGGAAGGGCAATCGATGTTACGTCTTTTCCGGTTTCCAAAAGCTGATCGTTTTCTCGATCCACGGGTTAGGTGTAACGTAAACGTTGCCGGAATAGAGGACGGTAAGCATTCGGCTGCTGTGCCCGTTCGATTCTTTATCTTCTACACGGTTCAATCGCGATTTATCTTGGAACGTTGCAAACGTGTTACTATCGATTCTCTTTAGAGAAAACGAGAATTCAATCTTACAAAGAGATATTCGTCCCGTTGCAAATAAATATTGATACTTGATTGACGTGTTTACCTCGATTCTCACATTT
>NW_015377723.1:0-762 GCF_001272555.1 Dufourea novaeangliae | reverse complement strand
CGGTTTGATCAAGTTGACCAAACACGAATAATACAAATTCGCACTTAAAAAGAAGCTTCCTGGGAAAATATTATTTTTTGAATTCCACTCGATACTTTCGTGTGCTCAAACGTTCTTTTTTAAGGCAACTGCGTCGAAATGTGTCACGAACAGAGCACTCAAACATGAAAACGTCGTTTCCTTACGAAGGACAGACAATTATTAAAAATTTACCTACAAAGCGTCAGAGAGGAAGTGGTCAGGCTACCTGAATTCACTGAAACTTTTATGATAGCTGCATCCAAGTAACAATTTTGCCGGTCACGCTCTTACTAGACAGACACTACCGTTATTCTTGTCTCGAATTACTCCATGGACCCAGAAAGTTTCATTCCAATTCGCAAGTTCGGGTTCGCGGTGTGCCCTTCTTAGTAATCTGGTCGGTTAAATAAACAAATGGAATCTGTTCGGTTGGCATGAGTCTATTTTTTACGAAGTACGAAAACTACGGCAATATGGACCATTCGAGTCGGAATTCGAGAAGGTTTACGTAGCTCTCGCGAAGAGGAACAGCACAAAAAAGACAGAATTACGCTGATGCCAGACCGGTCCTATACACAAAGACTGTGGAAGTTTACTACCGTCACGACGACAACCTCCCCCGCGGAGGATCATGAAGCGTGCTAACTCATCCGTTATGAGACCGAGAGCGTTCAACGCTGAATTAGCATGGGACGTTGTTGTTTTTCTTTATCTCTTTTTTTTTTTTTTTTTTTTTTTTTT
>NW_015377722.1:0-789 GCF_001272555.1 Dufourea novaeangliae | reverse complement strand
AGAGAAACATTCTCAATGTCATCAAATCTCTCTTCAATTTCGATAGATCGAAACGGATCAGAGAAAATGGAACACCTTATATACGATAATGTCGTACGGCCACCATAACGAACACTTTTCATACTCTTGCTGCTTTTTAAAAGTTACCCTTCCCACTTGTCTCGTAACTCGCCACATCCCCGCCGTACAGGGCGTCATTGATCCTTGACTTAATTTACCGAATGGGCCAGTGCAAGAGGCACTAGACGGGGAGTTAGTCACATTTTCTACAGAGAGGCTTAAATGTGCCATTAAACCGGCACAGTGTAGGCACAACACAACCACCGGTCGAGAACTGTGTTTACTGACTATAAATTAAGGCACAAATTAATATTCATGCTGCTATATTTAGCGGCTATAACGTGACCACACCACACCCTAACTAGCTTGGCTATAAACGATTTTTCCGCGATCTCGCTCCGCGTTCCGACAGTTTCATCCCGTCCGGTAAAAGATTAATGGAAACAAACTACATTCTCTCGTAATTCGCGCATAGTTCCACAGCATCGTCGACTAAGCTTACCATCGCCCCTCGTGAACAACAGAAAGACCGGCCCTAAAAAATCATTTGAGAGTTAACAGGAGTGAAAAATCATCGAATAATACGCGTCTTTCTCTATTTAACTCGCCAAACAACAAAAACAAGGTAATTTATCTTCCACTGTTAACGGATTACAGATGTTAGATCGTGCTTTCGCAGTCTCTATGCATACTGAACATCGAGATCAAGCCAGCTTTTGCCATTTTGCT
>NW_015377721.1:0-791 GCF_001272555.1 Dufourea novaeangliae | reverse complement strand
AAAAAAATATTATTTATAACTATACAGTCCTTATGGTTACTTAACTTACTTCCTATAGAATTTTACAAACTACTCGGATCACACCTCCGCATAACCGGAACTTCCCATTATTCCTGCGTATACCCTGCACTGAGTGCGGTCGCATTTTAATGCTGAACTCCTTGCCCTTCTCCTCCGGCTCCGACTCCCTCCATAGGGTCCATTCCTCCGCCCTCAGTGCAGGGTGTTCTATAACTAGAATCTCCACTAGGTCCTTAAACCGCATGGTGCAGTGGCTGCACCATACGGCCACCATACTCTTTCTTTCCAAATCATCTGTTTTACATTTCACCACTTTTGACCCCCTCCACTGTACGCCTTTTTCGATTACTTCTTCCATGAGTTTATACGTTCTTCCACACCTCGTTGTGAAGAGTAAACCCCCACCCTTTACCCCCCACCTGACAAGCGAGAACTTTCTCTTATCCCTGAGGGATTGCCTGAGGAAGATGTCGAATACGTGGTTTCCAGCCTCTCTCGTCATTTCCCTCTCGGTGAGTTTTAATGCCAATGTCCATTTTCCCGCCTGGTTTCGTTCCTTTGCTTCCATCTTATCTTTAGTACATGTTTCATTCGTGTCCCCTTTGTCCTGTACCTCTTCCACCTCCATTATCTCCCCTGACTCTCCTGATGTGGATTCCTCGATCTCCACTTCCGGGGATTTCGGGTCGTATGTGTTCCACATCCTAAAACTAATGTAAATTGTTTTTTCTTTTAATAAAAAAAATAAAAGGAAAAAAAAATAACTATAA
>NW_015377720.1:0-790 GCF_001272555.1 Dufourea novaeangliae | reverse complement strand
CTCCGCACGACCGTCCTCCTCTGGCGTCCACTTCTCTCACTCTCTCCCCCTTTCTCTCTCGTCGAACCTCCTGTGCTTCCCTCTTCGTCCCGCGGAACCGCTATCCTCTGTCTATCCTCTCGCCGGTGCGGCGTTCCCCGTCTTTATCAACGGGCCATGAGCTTCGAAGCGCGGACTAGCGATGGGAATGACGCCCTCGCACGCGTTATCGACCTTTCTCGATCCTCGATTATTTTCGCGAGGGTGGAATTGATTACGAAGTTCGTAGAGTATGCGAACAAAGGGTCTGCACGCGACCACTCTTCTGGAATAATTTTATAGATTCTCAAGGCGTGTCCCTGTTTCTTTTGCTATGCTGACTCGTTTAAAAATGCATTACCATTGCAGCGACAAGCCCCAAATCATTGTATAATTATATAGTTACCATATAATGGAAAACAGCAGGCATCAGAAGAGTATCATTTGCATTTTCAATGTAGGTGCCCCTTCTCTTTTTTCTTATGTTTCGAATGTTGTACGTATCAGTCCCATCGCTAGTCACGCATACGCTGTCTCTTTCTATCTCCATCGGGAAAACGACGTTCGCGCGTGTATCGCCCTCTCCGTCGTTGTCGGGGACTTCCTCGTCGAACGCACGCCAGCGGAAATGCATGCTCACCTAAATACCTCGAGTTATATTCACAGCTAGAACCAACTGCCGCAAACGGTAGACAACGAGGGACAGCCGCGAGCATGATCCCTCGGATCGTAAGCTTCTTCGAAGCCGAACGTTTCGGTTCTAAATTCGATC
>NW_015377719.1:0-768 GCF_001272555.1 Dufourea novaeangliae | reverse complement strand
AGCGTTCCTTGATGGCTGTTTCCAAAAATTTATATTTCCCGACCTTGTTCTTATGTGCTAAGCAGAGCTCCATGTGTTCGCTTACAACTTGGGCGTCGATCACCAAGGCATTGTTTTCTTTGGTGGCGATTAAGTCAGGTTTTCTTATTCCTTCAGATGTTATGAAGCGGGGTTCTTCTTCAACGTTGTCATACTTCTTGAGTAGAGCGCGCTTAACATAGGACATAATCGCATTATGTCGTTCGATTCTTGCTCGATGTGTCCTATGGCATTGTTGAAGGACATGATTTAATGTCTCAGTTGCTTGGCAGCCTGCTCTGCACAAGCGATTAGCCCCTCGACCTCTCGACGTTCTGCTTTTGGTCGGTAAAGCATTAATGCGTAGCTTCATCATATTGATGAAGTCTTTTCCGCTAAGAAAGCGATTTCCCTCTGTGACCCATTGATGTTGATTGGGCACTTTTGTGGACTCTTTCAGGCCCCTTCCGTCAAATGACGCATGTAGTAGGCGTGCCCATCTATCATTGAGTTGTGCTGTATTCTCAATTATTGACCCATGTTCTGATAATCGCCGTGTGGTCTTTTGTATTTCCTGGGTGAGGAATTGGTCTATCTGTTGGTTATTCCCGACCATGTTTTGGAGCCTCACCCTGCGATGTAGAGGCATGAGCCATCTCATCGAGGGAATAGAGAGTCCACCGTCTTTATAGCTGGCGTGGAAAAAGGCGTTGGGCGTATCGTGTGGTAGGCACAGCCATTTCCGTATGT
>NW_015377718.1:0-749 GCF_001272555.1 Dufourea novaeangliae | reverse complement strand
CTGGCAAACTCGCGCTCTGATTGGTCGCGGTTTTTCGTTAATATCTCGATAATGAAGCCTCAGATTAGATTGTTGCTAAGGAAAAAGTTGTTCCAATTCACCCCCTGAGTACCCCATTTCCGAGTTGGACAACATTTTTGTTACACCCTGTATAACACAAGAATCACGATTTTAGGGAAAACGAGTTTGAATGTACAAACTCGGCTTCCGCTAGAGAAAATAGTGACGTAGAGAAAAGGCCTCCTACCACTTGGCATCGAGAATTACTGGTATTTATATCAAATTAACATTCTTTTTAACCTTCATTTCAGTACTTGAAATAAATTTACCAAGTGGTAGGAAGTCATTCGCCTACGCCACTTTTCCCCTAACGGATGCCAAGTTTGCTCGTGAGAGTACATCATATTAAAGTGACCATGTAAGTGACCGTGGTAAGTTCTCGAGGCTCACTTACAGGATTCAACTGAAAAAAAGTGCAGACAAATGAGCAATGCATATGTATGTACAACCTATGTGACTAGTGTAACGCGGATTCGTATAACACAGAGCGCATCTCTCGTGCAATAGGACTGGTCTACTATCTTTGCATTTTGTAGGCTCCCTTATAATCACATGACGTCAACACCATCTAATGTAGTCAGCTGATAATAGACAGATCTTGCTAACAACCAAGAAAGTGATAGCCATGTACACCCACGAGCAAACTCGGCTTCCACTAGGGGAAAAAGCGGCGTAGAATAAAAATCTCC
>NW_015377717.1:0-789 GCF_001272555.1 Dufourea novaeangliae | reverse complement strand
CATTCACCCAAGTTTCATGTAACCACACCACCTTATTTATATTTACATTAACTATTCTATTCAAAAATCTACATCTTAGAGTAACTATATCCTCCCTTTCTAACATTAATTTTCTACCGTTAATTTTTTTATAAGTAAAACCTATCTTACGAAGGACTTTGTACACCGATGACAAACTACCGTGAAAAATATTTGTATCCCTTAAGCATGCTGACATTTTTCTTAATGTTGGATGCTCGCGTCTTACATAAAAATCGTAAATTTTCTATCTAATTAAATCCTCGGTACCTGCGTCTATGCCGGAAATCACTGACCTCCTTGTCCTTTTTTTGCCTGGCGTCCCTAACGTCGATGGTCCCGCTTCACCTTCTCCACGTAGTGTGACACGTGTAACCGTTGCCCTCGAAACGTTCAATGCAGCCGCAGTTCTATTAACCACTGACGTGAACGGTACAAGGGGAGTATTAGTTGCACGCATACTTTCACACTCTCTCTCAAAAAATGCTCGTGTCGCCGCAATCATATCACGAGCTTGGCGACGAAGTGTTACCCCATGGCCCGAACGCAATCGCTGTTGGTTTGCACGGGTTCTTGGTCTTCCTCGTCGGTTAGACATTGTAAATACGTATTTCGCAAGATACAACTTTCACCGTTTACAGAGAGACTGTTGAATCGTGAGTGTCCATGAAGAACTGAAGTGACAATTTTCCCTCGATGTCCACGTCGTGGAATCAGCAATAAAATTCAGGGATTCTCGAATTCTCATTGGTTAATTACTTTTTGGAGGTG
>NW_015377716.1:0-787 GCF_001272555.1 Dufourea novaeangliae | reverse complement strand
TTACCACGGAACAGGGTCTTGTGCAGCTTTTGCATGTTATATGCGACACTTCTCCAGCCACACGGAAGATCGGGGGTAGGCTCGCAAACAGAGTGAATAAGAAATCAATATACAAGGTAAGGGGTAGTAGATTCATCTTGAACCTAAGGTTACAACAGTGTTCACTTACGGGAACTTCAATAGATGTTTCACAGTTTTCTCCGACGTAACTGCGAAAGGCGAGTTTTCTTTTCCAACAGAGCGTGCTCATAGTTTCGCGAACCGATATACATAAATCGAACTTTCCCGTGAAAGGAAAAAAGCCGGTGTTTACGGAGTCCACTCGCGTTCTCATAAATCCATCAATCCGAAAGTTTCCACGTTTTTCAAGTGTCAAAGTTGCCCAACCGCGCGATCCTATCTGCGAAAGTGCCTAAGATAATTAATGAAAAACGAACGAGCCAAGACAGCTCGAGATTGTGCTCGGTCTGTAACCACCCACGTGCGAGCGGAGAGCTAGCATCGAAAAAAAAATCATTCCGGATTGGTTTCACTGGGCTTCGATCGAACGAAAATTGTATTTCATTGATTGCCGCGAAGTCTCCGTTAACTCTGTTGTCTCGTAGACCTTACTTGAGCATCTTATCATCTTGCTTCGATTCGATAACTTATTTTCGTTGAAACTTCAAGTCCTCTTAATTACCGACTTCCATCCCAGCATCGAATCGATGAGTTTTCCAATAAACCGACTTGATCGTTGAATAATCTTCGTCTCACGAATATGTCGGTGCATTAAAAGTAGGTACAG
>NW_015377715.1:0-772 GCF_001272555.1 Dufourea novaeangliae | reverse complement strand
TAGAAGTAAAAGTATTGTAGAATCAGGCAAAAATATAGAAAAAGTATCAGAAAACAAGTTTTGACCTTGAAAATCTATGTCAAGCTTGACATTTTTGAAAAAAATTAAGGTTTCTCCGTTATAATGTTTGGTTGGATTTTTTCCTTGACGTGTTATATACCTACATCATTTCCTATAAAATTTGACACGTTGAATTCTAAATTGACCGCAGAATTTGTTTCTACCGGCATAATTTAAAAAAAATGCGGTTCGAGTGAAAAAAATCGTTAAAAATCATGATTATTCTGGTTTAATCATGTCTCTCAATTTTCACATGGACTACAATACATTTTAATTTGAGCAAAATACCAGATATCGTATACAAAAGTGTTACGCTTGGCATGGAATGACCTATACAATTTTCCACACTTAATGTAAAAAAGAAGGCAGACAGTAAACTTCCATTTCTAACTTCAATTTTTATTTATTTCACTTCGGTCGAATGTTATTGCAAAAGTAAATTCATCCGTTACTTTTGCCCCATTCTATACCTGTTTTAACGAATCAAACGATCCGTTCTTGGTTCAGTAAAAAGGTAACAAAGACATTGTGCTCGACACGGTACGAACTTTTCAAATGATCCAATAGCTTAAGGGGACTTTCTCATTCAAAATTGAAAAAAAAAAAACTTCTTTAATATTTTTTTATAAAAAAACTATTATATTTAGAGACATAATTCCTTTTGTACGCTATTATATATATTATTAAGAACATAAAGAAATTTTTTTCTAGC
>NW_015377714.1:0-781 GCF_001272555.1 Dufourea novaeangliae | reverse complement strand
TTACCAACCTTTTCGGTCGGTGTTTGTATAGTTATGGTTGTATATGTTATGTATGGTATAGTTGTATAGTTATGATACGTAAGCCTTCCATGCTTCCTTCTGGCTTTCTTTGTTGGTTTTGCGTAATTTTACTCTTAATTCTTTTAATTCTATTAGGTTTGCACTAATGAGGCATTTTTTTGCTCGTTTAAAAGCGTGGTGGCTTCCCCGTAGAGCAGCTTTACACTTTTCGTTCTAATAGGATATGGTTTGTCTCCTGCTTTTTTTGTTAGGGGTGTGACAGAGGCTTCTTTTGCCGCTGATTTGACAGTTTCTACAAATTCATTTATTACTTTGTTAATCTTTGTCTGATAGAAAGGCCAGGTGATTTTGTTAACGTTCCATTCGGGTTGGTAGGATGTTTGGAGAGAGGAAATGTTGTCCTCGTAGATTATTTTGTCGGGTAAGTGATCGCTGTGGTGTAGGTGATTTAGGACTTCCCAGTTCATATGCTGTGCTAGTTTTGCACTACACATCGTTAGATCTATCGCACTCATTGTTCCATTGCTATTGTTGAAGTGTGTTGGCGTTCCTGTATTTAGAAGAATTAGACTTGGGTTTCATAATAGCTCCTCAATCGGACTTCTGCTTCTGGTCGCGAAGGTAACGGACGTTCGAGAGAGTGTGGAGTTTTGAGAGAAGGATAATAGTGTGAGGAGGTGAAAGAGAAGCGTGAGAGTGAGTGAGAAAGCTGAAAAGAGGTAGAAAGGGAAGGGGACAAAAGGGATAAGGGTGAGGGAAG
>NW_015377713.1:0-778 GCF_001272555.1 Dufourea novaeangliae | reverse complement strand
TTTGATATAAGATGTGACAGTTTGTTTCCAGTGTTATACTACTGTTAACACTTTAGCTACAGCGGAACTGACCGCAAATAAGTTTGACATATTTCTAATAATGAGAAATATAAATCCGAATACCAGTAAAATATCTAACAAATGTACAACTCTCATAAATGCAGAATGTCTAACACAGATGAGCAAATCGCGATACAAGGAGGGCTCACACGGAGAATTCTATTTATTAAAGATGATATCGTTTGAATCAACCAGACAAATAAATATTGAGCAAAAACAGGGAGAATCATTCGTAGTTTCATCAATCACCTCGGACGCCACGACGAATGGTAATACGTACCGCTGTTCGGCGGTGAACTTCAAACCGATATTGGGTTTAATATCGAAAATAGAGTCATTTCTCGGTGAAAAGGGAGGAAGTGCCGCGTAATATAGTCGGTATTTACGGTGTCGGTGAATGCGTATTGCGTGTTCCTTACGAGAAGGCAGCGCCCGCGGTGACCGCCGCACGCAGTCGTAAACATTCGAAAACAATTTAGTCGCGGCTGATAGTCGTTCTTGAGGCACTCAAATAGCGCGTGAAGGTGGTACGTGTCTGGCAACACACATGGATATTCGCGAGCGCCATGGGGTGTTCGGATACCGGGCATGTGATGAGCACGGTTATTACGGGGCCGTGGCGTTGCACGAATCATCGCGCCTTCAGATAGTTTCTATGTCGCAACGGTAATACAGGGTGCCCCTCGTTTCAATCTTTGAACAAACCATATTTCTGGAA
>NW_015377712.1:0-767 GCF_001272555.1 Dufourea novaeangliae | reverse complement strand
AAACCACTATCGGATTTATTAAAGAAAGATAGTAAATTTAAATTCGAAACGGAGCAAGTGGAAGCTTTTAATCGTTTAAAAATCGCGCTAATTGAAGCACCAGTTTTACGGATATATAGACCCGACATGATAACAGAATTACATACCGACGCGAGTAAAGAAGGTTATGGGGCAGTATTGCTTCAGAAAGAGAAAGATGAATCTGATTTCCATCCTGTTTATTATTTTAGTAGAAAAACGTCGGACAGCGAAAAGAATTATCATTCTTTCGAATTGGAAATTTTAGCCGTTATTAGAGCGATGCAGAAATTTAGAGTTTATTTACTAGGAGTAAAATTTAAACTCGTCACTGTTTGTGAGGCATTTAGGAAAACATTGTACAAGAAAGATCTTACGCCGAAAATAGCGCGATGGGCTCTGGCCCTTGAAGAATTTTCATATGAAGTTGAACATAGGCCAGGAATTCGACTGAAACATGTAGATGCGTTGAGTAGATCGCCGATTATGACAATTGAAGACAAGGTTTTCGTTGCTATACGTAAAGCTCAGGAAAACGAAGAAAGACTTAAAATCATTAAGCAGTTACTAGAAAAAGAACCGTATGAAAATTACGTATTAAAAGATGGTCTGTTGATGAGGCAAAGCGGCGAAAAATCGGTGATAGTATTACCTACCAGTATGCATATGGACGTTATACGTCGAGTTCATGATAAGGGACATTTTGGTGTCAAAAAAATGTCCGAAGAAATTTTAAAAGATTATTATAT
>NW_015377711.1:0-767 GCF_001272555.1 Dufourea novaeangliae | reverse complement strand
CACTTTAAACATTATTTAAACATATTTAGATGTCTATAATATAATAATAATTTATATCATTTTATTTAGAAGAGTCCAGAGAATTATTTCCTGTCAAAAGAAATTGCATAACTATTATTGTAAATGCACAACACACTTCCAAAGTTGAAAATTAGTAATTTTTTTTAAATTGATGTTTTCAAAAACTGAAAGATCTATCAGAAACGCTTATTAGAGGCTACAAAAACGAGAAAAGTTCAAATTTGTTGAACAGTGTTATTTACAATTAATATTTTCTATGCATTTAGTTAATCATTTTTAGAACTTCCTTCTGCATGGCATGTTTAATTTTTATCATTTTATCATCCTTCATATGAAACTAATTACAAAGTGATTAATACGTTACCACATGTTTAGTTTACTGGTAGTCAAAGTCAAAGTTTCGGAGATGAGAAAAAAGAACTGTACGTTTTTGCCGATGCAAACAGTCGTTAAAGCTGCAACCATTCGTAGGACTTCGTGAAGTAAGAAAGCTGCTAATACTAATGCTATGGTAATGACTCACAAGAAAAAGCATAAGCTAAAGAAGCTACAGTAATTACAATGTGAGTGAAATAGACGAATTGGAAGGTAACGTTGCAATAAATTCTACTCATATTTGAATATTCAAAAAGGTGTCTTATGAATTTGAAATGTGACCAAAGATCATTTTTAGTCATGAGCTAATTGGGAATACTATTGGGAAATTTACTAAAATATGTATTTAAAATACGTTAGTTTATGTTTTT
>NW_015377710.1:0-762 GCF_001272555.1 Dufourea novaeangliae | reverse complement strand
AAATGCTCAATAACATGATAATACTAAACATATGTAGTTCCTTTAAAAAAGTTACATTATTGTCAAAGTCTTTGTAAATAACAATTCTATTAAGTTTATTCCATGAAATCGAACAACGTTCATATGAAAGATTTATTCGCATATTCAATAATTACAAAAATCATTGCGCGCGTACACTTAAATCGAACATAATACTGTACAGGTGCTATCATACATACTTTTGTCTCTCGGTGTGGCACTGACATAGCAAAAAAGTGTTAAATACAATTGTACTCAACATTTTTTTCGTTAATAACGCATCGAAATTTTTTGTTGAATAAGGTTTTATGAGAATACAAATATAAATACTTATTTTAAATAAATAAATGTTTATTCGATAGTATCATTTGTTACAAATTCCGAATCATTATTAACCGGACAACACGTTTATACTACAAAACAGATTACAACAGACTACAAACAGATAAAAAATTTATTTGACCTGGTACTTGTGACGCAAAATGAAGATACAGTTTTTTATAATACATATTAACCCCTTCGCATCTATGGACGAGATATATTGCGAGTCTTTCCATTGTACTATCTAGCGATGCTACAAATAGGATACTTAATAAATATGTATTTTACGTTGAAAATATTGATAAACAATGATGCGAAACAGATCGTCCAAAGAGTCCAATGAACGACATCGATTAGTGAAATATCTCGTCCGCAATTCCAGGAGTTACATTCTTGTATTCGGGCACATTTTAATTCAAAAAA
>NW_015377709.1:0-749 GCF_001272555.1 Dufourea novaeangliae | reverse complement strand
AGCAAAAATGTTATCCGAGGCTTTGTTAACGAGATATTAACGGAAAACCCCGACCAATCAGAGTGCCAGTCTACCGGCAGAGCTCTGATTGGTCGGGGTTTTCTGTTAATATCTCGTTAACAAAGCTTCGGATAATATTTTTGTTAAGGAAAAACTTGTTCCAAATCACCTCACGAGTGACCCAATTCAGAGATCTATAACACTTGTGTTACACTCTGTATTGCTTGTGTATCCAACAATTATTCAGGTTTAATTATCTTGAAAATGAAGCATTATCCGACAAAATTTTATTGTTTTTTTCTTCAAGTTATTTTTTCTTATAGAATCTCCTTGTGCCCAGTTGTACCACACAATCTGGAACACCCCATATGTATGTATACATAACCTCAAAACTCTGGAGTATCGTAGTCCCCTCGGATTTTACATCTCAAACATATCAGCCGTTCACAGGCCAATGAGGCTAACTCTATTTTTCAAACTTTTACAAATTTTTGTGCCTAAGTACAAAATTGGTGCTTAACTTTTCACATTTAAAATAAATTTCCTTGATAATTTCTATAGAGTTAATAACTTTGGAAAATTAATAGCTCATACGGTCCTTTCGTACTATAAGGTTAAATAGAGTTCACGATTGTATGAATTCTTCTAACTACTTCCGTATCCCTCGTTCATCACTGACAAGGGAAGGACCTCAACTGTACCACTTCGATTTTATCGATCTTGTGTAGGATGATAGAATACATATTTCT
>NW_015377708.1:0-752 GCF_001272555.1 Dufourea novaeangliae | reverse complement strand
GGGTTTTTCGTTAATATCTTGTTAACAAAGCCTCGGAGAACATTTTCGCTAAGGAAAAAGTTGTTTCAAATCACCATAGGAATCGCCCCTTTCAAAGACTTACAAGTATTTTGGGACACCTTGTATAGGCTCAGTCTCTAATACAGATTGACAGAAAATGTCATGTACAGTTTGTTAGGGGCCCTTAGAACCTGCCTTCAGGCATGCGTATAGCACTGGAAGAATCCAAAATTTAAAAATAACGATGTGAGCATTAAAACAAGGTATGAAGCGCGAGACATTGCCTCAAGAATCAGTCCTCCGCCTGGTCACGTTGACGTTTTCGCGACGGGCGACGAGAAAGAACGGTAAATGAAAAAAAAGAAAGGGTTGCAAAGGGGAGGGGGGTGGGTGGTGGTGAGCTGGACTCATTTAGAACAGGGAGGAACATTAAGCTGGACGCCCATTACGCCTCGGCTCATTTTATTCTTCCTGGGCGCTTTTCTTATGCATTCAGACGATTTTTCAGGGAACGGATCGAGTCTGTCGCTGGCTTAATACGTTCGCTGAGACTGTTACGTCGAGTGACGTTGTCGGAATAAATGGGCCTCGTTTTGTTATCGCTGGTCGTCTTTATTTTTCAAACACGACAATCTGTGAGCAGAGTTGGGCAGAATTTTATTCGAATAATACACAGTGAAAAGCAGCGGTATCTAAGGGTGTCGTTCTGAGCTTTAAACAGTCAATGAGATTAAATAATTGTTCGACAAATG
>NW_015377707.1:0-722 GCF_001272555.1 Dufourea novaeangliae | reverse complement strand
TCGAAATATGGATTTTCAGCCAATTTCAACGTTTCATTCGCGTAGAACGCGTTTAGAAACGATTTGGATGAATCCAGTAAAGGCGATGCAACCACAGTACTGTATAAAAAATGTAGGGAACATTATTTATATCTACATACAGATATGTAGAATATACGTTCAATATATTACCCGAATTTTTATGAAACAAAGGAAAAGAACATAAGAATGTTATGTTATAGATATACGTAGAAGTAATTTTACTTTTTGTTGTCATATATTAAAAGTAGAAGAAAAGCGGCACGAATTCGGAATTATCAAATTCAGTATAAACTGTCACTGGCAATTTTCGGTGGTTTGTATTTTAATAATAATATAACGGAACAAAATATTTTCTTTATTAATTACTATCTTATTCGCCATGTTATGTTTATTTTCTCATATTTCTCGGGTACACACTTTATAATTTATGAGCTCCAAGAAAAAATATGACAGTTCAAAGTCTGCTGATCGATTGAATACTATAACATTGTTAGTAGGATTAATTACGTAACCGAAGTTTGCAAGCTTCATCTATAGCGCTCCATTAAACACCCTAATTAAGTAAGTTTGTAGCACTGAATGAACTTAAGGGGGGAGACTCCGTGGCCCGTGTGCTGCGTCCGTGCGCTCACACAATTAACGGGAACCATGTATGTATACGCGATACACGAGAGAGACATTCGATTTCGTAGAATCCAACT
>NW_015377706.1:0-762 GCF_001272555.1 Dufourea novaeangliae | reverse complement strand
GACGTCATTTTGACCTTTGTAAAATTTCTCTTGTACGCAGGTTTTAAGAAAAAATTCTGCTTAAAATATTACGTATATTTACAGGTTCGTATATTACGTTTACATATAACCACAAAGAATAGAGCAATACCTACAGATAGATCAAAATAACCCTGCATTCGCTGTATGAGGGTTAATAATACAGACTCCTCTCGATTATCGTCTGGCTTGTTCTACACGGTATTGTCCATCATCCCCACCATTGGAGGGGGAGGGTGTGGATCCTGTCAAGCGCATACTTTGTTACCGAGGCTCTAGCTTCGGGCAAAAAAACAAATTTACGAGTTTTTGAAGCATTTCTCCCTATAAGATTATTGTCCCAGCGCGAGACCGAGTTCGGGACAATAATCGCGAGGAGTCTGTATCTGGGACGGTCAATCGAGTATCACAGAACTATCAGTGTCCACTAAAGGAACAAATTACATCTGAATATTCCTGAAAGTGGGTAGTACATTCGAACCCAGAATAATTCTAATAAGGAATTATAGCCCGAACAAGAAATATTCAACGAATCTCGAAGGGAAACGAGCAAAGCTTTAAAATGCGACTGTTCTCGGCGTTCCCACGAAACTGGAGCATGGGGAGTCGACGATAATTACTGGGTCGCGAGCGAGCTTTGCCAAGCACAGAAAAAACCTCGATGCGAAAGCACTCGAAAAGCTTGCGATTGGGTCTAACGAGTGGCTCGTGTCGTGCGTTCGCGTGTTTTTCTATTACGCCCGC
>NW_015377705.1:0-762 GCF_001272555.1 Dufourea novaeangliae | reverse complement strand
TATGTCAAATTGAGGGCAAAACCGGAACAAGGTTTGCGCAAGCCAATTTGCTGCATATGTTGCTGCCAACGTGCGCGCAAGGTGTTTATAGCAAATCTTGCATCAAACTTGTAGCCATAACTTTATAACAGGCACTGGACAAAACTTGGCTTTGCAAGTTTGGCTGTCTGGGCAATTGTATTTAATTTTATTATCTATTCAAGGGAACAATTACATTTACTTGAAATATTTAATAGAACAATTTAATACCTCCGTGCACCCGTATGAGCTGCAATCTTGTTACAGAAAGATTTTAAGAGGCTGCAATTCGATCAAGTAGCGAGCAGCTTCGAGTACCGCGAGCTTAAATCTAGAAAATAATTTGGCAAGGCGTTTATGAACAAAAAGTATTGCAAATATTGAGTACCGTGAAGACTCATAAAATTTTGTGAAACTTTGAAACATTCCAAACTCTCGAAAAGCCTGTGGACGTTTCAGAAGTCGTATACAACTTCTGACAAGTCAGGAGGCCTTGAAACATGTAAATCAAGCCGAGTTATTTACTTTTTATAAGGATTCATGAAACAATATAATTTTCAACAATGCTTCGTTGAAGAATATACTCCTGTGCTACCATTGTAATCAAGCATTGTGCGAACCAATTGTTGTTTTTTAAAATGAACTTGACTAAAGTGTAGTTTATTACTAGACTGCGAATTTTATACGTTTATCGTAAATGTGAATAGACAAAACACAACACGGTAAACATTTTTGGAAAAAATG
>NW_015377704.1:0-761 GCF_001272555.1 Dufourea novaeangliae | reverse complement strand
CAATAAATATAAAATTTATTTACAAATAAAAATTTTTTTTACGACGATTTGTCCCCGAGATGATCGAATTTCAAAATCTGCTGGATAGAACGTGGCTAACTGGCGTCTGTTCATCACACTCCCTTTCTACTTATCGTCAGCCACAAAAGTACGCACACTCGATGAAATTTCCAAATGATTTTTCTCGAAAACAGATTGACGCCAATATGTGGCACGGAACGTGTTAAAGGACCGTGTCCACTAAGAGAATCTACAACTCCATTATGTTCAGCTCTTCTACACCCGATGTATACACACGCCAGATAAGTTTTAGGTTCAACGATACGTTCCCGCATTACGTTCCCAGCACAATACGTATGCATCTCCCGTAACGTATGCATCGCGGCCTGCTGCACCGAGGATCGAGTAAGTGGGGGTGGTTGCGACCGGGTAAATTGCTAAAAGATATCTCCCCCTTGGGATTTGACCGGGATAGGTTATAACCTGGCCCCCGGACTACGACGGGCTTATACAGAATACATTGCCAACGGTACGCGCTTCTATCCGCCTGGTAGGTTGCCCCGTGTGTACTCGTTCGTCCGCGTGCGTTCCCTCGCGTGTGCGTACATTTGAATGAAGGGCAGGACTCTCCCCTATTACTCGGCCAAATAGACACACAGAGAGAACCATAGGCGGAGAAAGCCGTCGACGTCCCGCGGGGGATTGTTCAATTTTAGTTGAAGCTCATCTCCCAGCCCCCCCCCCCCCCCCCCCCCCCCCCG
>NW_015377703.1:0-744 GCF_001272555.1 Dufourea novaeangliae | reverse complement strand
GCCGCCCGATGTGACAGTTTAGTGTGGCCCACCGGTGGCCCGCGCCGGCGTGAACGTGTTAATGTCATAAACATAGAAATATAGTTAAAAAAGAATTCAAGTTTAGAAAGAGGTAGATAGCTTTCAGAGGACTTGGCATCTCTTTTTAAATCTGAGTTTTGGGGGGAGGGTGTGGTTCTGGGGATCTGCGTTTTGAATGGTTAACTCGACTATATTAGAAAGAAATAGCAAGTCCTCCGAAAGTAACCCGTCTCTTTCTAAGTCAGTCGACATATACATATTTCATATACATATACATGTATACATTTACGAAACTTCACGTTTTTACCGTGCCATATATATTATTGAACTTTTCATTATGGAATAATAAGAGAGCCTTAAGCCGCGTACTCACCAAGCGAGCGGGCACGAGCAAACAGGAGCGAGCGAGCATTATCACTCATTGTCAGTGCTCGTTTGGTGTGTGATCTGAATGATCCGACTCGTGTCGGTACATCAAAAGAAAGACGTGTTCGCGCTCGTCTGGTGTAGACGATTATTTGTTGCATTCGATTGCTCTGCCCGGGAACGTTCTTTTCCGTGTGAAATAAAAATGGAATGGTGAAATGAAAACATTAAACAACTCATAGAGGCTTATTGTAGCCAAGAATCGTAGAATATCGTTCCTAGAGAGGGTGAGGTACTTAAAACCGGCCACCTGAATAACTTGGCTGCTATTGGTGATAGGAAAAAATGCATCAGGCC
>NW_015377702.1:0-757 GCF_001272555.1 Dufourea novaeangliae | reverse complement strand
AGACTTAATTAAATTTTATCAAATTTTTAAATGTACTGTTGCATTCTGGGTGAGGAATGAGTGCAACACTTTCTTAACAGCAACTTGGAGGTTTATTCAAGAAATACGGTTACATTGTTCGAGACTCGTGCGAAAAGAAGAAATGCGCTGGTTGTTCGGAGTGAATTTATATATATGGTGACATTTGAGAAAAATAACGTGGAAGGACTAAGGAAGGGATGTCATGGGAAAGAAAGGATACAAAGGTTTTCTTATGACTAACTAGGTACTGGATAAGAAAAATAGGTGATGAGTTGGTGTTTACAGAAGATTATGTCGCGACAATCTTGTATCTATCGGTTTTGTAGAAAATATTACGAAGTTGACTAATAAGGTATGAGTTGGCGTTTATCATGGTTGACGGTAGGGGCGTGCGAGCTGTCTCATGTATCGGACGCCCGAGTGCTCGGGTCGGGTCGGAAGAAGACGGGCGGACTCGGTCGGACATTCAAAACATACGAACGCCCGCACGGTCCGACGTAATCGGGCAGTCCGATACATTCGTCGGACTTTCGGACGGACCGAAAATTCGGGCAGCCCGACATTTCTAACCTCTTACACTGAAATGACGTGCTACACACATTGAGATCTTTTTGTTCTAGAATTTGCGTGCGTCAAAATTGTACGACTCGAATTTTAGATTGTCCAAAGCCTTTGTAGGAGATTTGATAGGACAAGGCGGTCTGTGGAGACGTTTCTCCCAGGCGCTTGGGTTTTT
>NW_015377701.1:0-740 GCF_001272555.1 Dufourea novaeangliae | reverse complement strand
TGAACGAAAAACTCGTGGTCATGATTTCAGGAACAAATTTGGAAAACAAAATCGACCGTTGAAACTGCTACGATTCATTCGAATGGATATTCTTGATTGTTCACAACGCCGAATGTAATTTACATATTCTCTGCAGTGTGTAAAATTAATAGCATAACTGTTAGGTGATTTATGGACAGGAATCTGTTGTTATTCTCAGCGATACAGGAAAGTATTCTAGAAAAAGTGGAATAGTTGGTTGGAGAAAAATATATTTTAGCAATGAACATAAGCGAAGGTCACATTTTCTCTAATTTCAGGCTTGTTTTCTCGAATGCAAATTTTTACGATTTCTGATTGTCTATTTTCGGACAACTAAGGTTTATTTCAACTGGTTTTCATAAAACACACGGCGTAAGAGATACTCTAGTAGAGGAAAGTGGCCAAATATGAATATACCTAATGTGGAATAATGCCATTTTTTAAATTCTAACAAATGAATATTTGTCAAAGGACTATAGGCTATCTTACTTACTCACTTTGGTAGAGCAAAGTAGGCGAATATGAGAACCATTTTTTTAACACTAGAACTACCAAACAAGTCAAAATGTCTTGTCAATACACTCTTACAACGATGATTCAAATGTTATAACAATATATTTTCTCAGATCTTTCGTAACTTTTATTACGATACGACAATAAAGAAATTGGTTAATTTATAAATTTGTAAATTTTCAAAAGTTTGCCATATTTATCGATCG
>NW_015377700.1:0-746 GCF_001272555.1 Dufourea novaeangliae | reverse complement strand
GGTTCGTAGGACAATTCTACGGTTAACGTTATATTCGATTGTTCTGTCGAACGGAAACGTATAGCGATCGAGACTAAACTCGAAATTCCCGTGAACCGTATCGAGTGGGTTCTCTCCGGTGACTAATGCTGGTCGACTCGAGTTTCCAAGGTATTTTCCGCATGCGCTCCAAGTAATTAATCTTCGTCGGCACGGGAACCGTCAAAGAGGCGCATCAGCAAATTACGAATTATTTTCAGCGTGCACGGATCGACGACTCGCAAAAGCGGCCCAACCGCAGCAGCTTGCTTCGAAGATCGGGAGAAAAGTAAACTTTCGTTTGAAGGGATCGACACGGAGATAATTGGCCGTTTCTACACGCGTATCGAGAGTTCGTCGGCGATATTTTTCCGATTTCGGGGGGAGGGGGAACGATGGAACACAGAATGGTTCCATGGTAGCGTTAATCTATCGGTTACTGAGACGAACCAGAAGAGACGTTTCTTATCCTTTGCACTCGCTCATCGATCGACCGTGTGTGCGTTACCAAGCGTACGTATAGGTGTGCATGTGTAGGTCGGACAGGTTAGTTCTTGCGGTTGCGATGGTCAGACAGAGGAGAGCAGCGAGGGTAATTAGTAGCCGTTCTAGAGTTAATTACGTAAAGACATAATTAACGAACCAGACACTGGTCAATTGTAAATAATCTGGATCGTTCTCCCGGTTTCTCCGGTTCCGTTCTCGGTTCCACCACCACTTAGCCGGGG
>NW_015377699.1:0-746 GCF_001272555.1 Dufourea novaeangliae | reverse complement strand
CAACCGCCCCTGTGGCCTAATGGATAAGGCATCGGTCTCCTAAACCGGGGATTGTGGGTTCGAGTCCCACCAGGGGTAATCTATACCAATATTTTTTTTGCAATTAATAAATATACAAAATTACATCATTTTTTCATTTACCATCAAATATAGACTATAAATGAAATGTGATAATACAAAAAAATTATATAATGTTAAAAATTATTCCTTTTTTTAAATGGATCAAATTATTCTTTAATCGTATCAACCCTTTTTTATTTTTAAAAGGACGCAGAAATTTTAGTAATGTTAAATACTTTTCTGCGATGGGTCGCCAATGACGTGTTAAACAAGTAACGTCCGGTATTTTCGTGAAACCTTCATCAGTTTTATGATTTATTGTATATTTCATAAATATGTACTGCTGGTTACGAATATTTTTATCTGTGAATCTTTAGTTATTTATCTTAGAAGTAATAATACAGGAACTAGAATAATATAATATATAGTGCAACGGAAAGTAATGTATAAATTTACAGATTTGTTGTGGAATGAAGAAAAATGATGTGGGAGTACAAAATTGTTGATTAAATCGACGAAATAATAAATTAATTAAATTAAACCTGATGGACATAAAAAGAATGTGAGAATAAAAATGAAAAATGAGAGAAAAAAGGGAACCTCCATCCGTGACAATGTGTCATTGGCACATTGCCGTGACCAGGATTCGAACCTGGGTTACTACGGCCACAACGTAGGGTCCTAAC
>NW_015377698.1:0-745 GCF_001272555.1 Dufourea novaeangliae | reverse complement strand
ATTGAAAGAGACTTTCTTTTTTGAATATGTTTTTGTAGGAATGTTTGCTGTTGAACTCCATTGCCCGCAAGGGTCGATAATCGGCCCGGCAGCCTGGAATTGGTGCCTTGATCCGTTCCTAATACATTTCACGGAAAACATAAGCGAAGACAAGGTGCAAGTGATTGCATATGCTGACGATGTTACCTTTCTTATAAAAGGAAACTCAAGAGCAGAATTGGAAATAAATGGTAATATGGCTGTTAGTATGTTTCAAAACTGGTGTACTGACAATAAACTAAAAATATCTGAAACAAAAACAGTCTCCCTTTTGGTAAAAGGAAAACTGGACATAAAAAGACCCCCGGTAATAAAAGTTTATAACAAAACAATAAAACTGGTAAAGGAAGTGAAATACTTAAGGGTAACAATAGACTCTAAGCTAAGTTTCATATCGCATGCTAAAAAGCTACGGGAGAAAATTATGAAGTATGTTATGGCAGTGAGAAGACAAGCAAACGAAGAATGGGGTATCATGCAACCTATACTCAAAATACTGTACAAAGCGGTTTGCATTCCTATACTGACATACGGGGGACTAATATGGTATGACAAATCCGAACATACAGCGGTGGCAAAACAATTAAATTCGGCTCAGAGAGCTATGCTGATGGTACTAACAAAAGCCTGTTGAACAGTATCTACTGTAGCAATGCAAATAATCAGTGGATGTCTGCCCATAGACCTGGAAATAATAAAAATGGGG
>NW_015377697.1:0-743 GCF_001272555.1 Dufourea novaeangliae | reverse complement strand
AATGTGTGACTTGATACACTCTGGTTTTGGAGTCGAGATATAGGAAGCAGAACTGCGCCCAAGCGTTTCCGCGTAAGATCGTTACCGTTATCGTCGAAAGGACGAGGCACGGGCAAGACCGTCGGGAGAGACGAGTCGCAAAGTCGAATGTTGCGTGCAACCCCGAAATCGTTAATCGAGACCGCCCTTAAAAGCGAACCCTCGGTCTCGTTGCAACCGTATCGGCGATTCCTAGTCGAAGAGAGAAACGTCAGAGGGTGGAGAACAGGGGAAAAGGATCGTGCACGAACCTACGAACGCACACCGTTCCAACGAGCTGACCACAGCCACGATATCGATTCTTACTTACCTTACCGATTAACGCACGTTAGACCATTCCTCGAGAGCGGGAGCGAGGACAGTTCGGGGCACGGAATCACGAGGAAACTGACCGGTCGTTTTCTCAATGCTTTCCGAATTGTTCTTTCGTCGAACACGTGTTTTCGATTCGTTCGAAACACCTTTCGAAACGAAAAACCAGTTCCACGAATCGAGTCCGATGTTTCTCGATAGGTTTCGAGTAGTTTATCGTCGGGCCAAAGAACAGAGAGATCGTCGGTGAACCGTGAGCCTGAACATCGCGATACATGGGTATTGAGCGTAAATACATAAGTATCCTGGTGCTTTTGCGATTGGAGTTTTTAAGGCTCTAGACGAGAGTGCATGCACCGTGAAGTCGGTACGTCGATTCAATTGCTCTCGAG
>NW_015377696.1:0-740 GCF_001272555.1 Dufourea novaeangliae | reverse complement strand
CCCCGGGTTCCCTTTTTGCTACTCCACCGATACAGCATCGCGGATCGACGTAACGATCCACTTATGGAAAATGCTGCGGCAGAGAAGAAGAAAGGCTCTTGTCGCTTCTACTCGGACATCAGACCAACCTCCCCTCGAAACCTCCCCCATCAGGTCTCTTAGGTCCTTCGTCGTTCGGTATGCGCTTCCTTCAACCCACTCCTTCCCTCCCATCCTTTTCCCACTCCATTCCCTATTCTGCTTTTTTTCGGAGAGAATCCTCTTAGTAACTCTAGTGGCCGTGGACGTCCTCAGGAATATGCTTTGGGTTCATAAAATCGCGCCTCTGTATCAGTTCCACGCTGGCGTGGTTTCAACCCCCGTTCCCCTGTCCGCCTCCACTCACTTTGTGTCTTTCACCACTTCGCTATCAATCCTATCGTAGATGAAGTTTCTTTCGGAAGGGAATTAAATGTATATTTGATACGTGAATATTGCAACGTTACACGAACGTCGTTTCGGGGGCTGGGGGTTGTTTCTGGAGGGAAAATACAAAGATGATTGAAATTATATCGAAGATAGAGGAGAATGGGTCGTTCGTACTTTCTTCGGAACGTTTGTGGTAGTGTTTTACATTCCCGTTGGATGGTATACGTTTAGAAACCAGAAGTCATTCGAGTCCTATATTTAGACTGCCGGTCGAAAGTATGGGGTGAACAGGTCTGATAATTACAGAAAGAGAAAAATATTATTGTCCAACC
>NW_015377695.1:0-728 GCF_001272555.1 Dufourea novaeangliae | reverse complement strand
GGGACCCCACGTGGAGGTGCGGTGAGTGGACTTTGAGCCGTTCGGGCCCCCAACTTCGCCGAAATTCCCCGCACCGGACGAGCAAGCTCGCCCTGGTGTTGGTGGAACATCAGCTCCATCGGAGTTCTCGCCCAGGCAGCGTGCCCGGACGAGACCCTTCCAGCCCTCGTGTCCCCACCGACGAGGACCTTGCCTATTGTGTTTTCAGCTGTCCTTCTCCACATTAACTTCTAAAAAGATCTTTCAACCTTGAATGCCAACTCCATGTTAGAAAGGGTTCATATTACACATGTATGTGTTTAATAATTTTCTTTATTTTATTAGAAAGCGAGAACGCGTGGCGTGCGAAGCCATCTCGCGGCCGCGGCGGTAGTCGCCTCACAGTACCTCGCTGACGTCACGCGGTGACGTCGTAACGACTGAATCGTTACTATCTTACTCCTAGTGTTTGAGGTTTCTGTATCCGCAAAAGAATAATGTGTAATTAACATGGATCATCCAAAACGTAGAATGATATTAGTATGAAACTAAGTTGAAGTTTGCCGCACCATCATTAGGATGCATGAAGAAACTACATAAAATACAATAAAGGAAATTGTTAAACCCATACATTCTGTGGAATATGAACCGTTTCTAACATGGAGTTAGCATTCGTTGCGGAGTTAGCGGGATACGTTGTCACCGTCTCGGACGTCACACTTCGCGGTCCGGTGTCTTATCGAACTCGC
>NW_015377694.1:0-738 GCF_001272555.1 Dufourea novaeangliae | reverse complement strand
ATTGGTCGTTACATGGAAGCGTCCTGCAAGCGTCAAATATCTATGAAGCGTCTATTACGAGACGCCTTAGTGGACAGTAGACCTTATTATGAGATAAATAAGGTGGAACGTAGTTACCTTCGCCTAATACATGCAGGTTGTGTGATTTATCTGAAAACCTGTAAGTACATACCTTGAAAAATATGGGTGACACGGAAAAATATTTCAGATAAAAATTGTGGGGTACTAAGGGGTATATATGATGTCTATATTTATTGGACTTTGCAATGACCTTGAAAAGCGTTATGAAGGTTACGTGTAAATTTTTAAATGGAAACCTATATTTTTTTATTACTAATTCTTGTAGCTGACATTAAAACGTTGTCAAAACATTAGATACACGTCTATTTCACGATAGTAACTGTTAAGACTTAAGATATCAAATGTTAAATTTGATTGCCGCCGATATTAGCGTTACCCGATGTACCCGCGAAGACGTTGCTCGGTCGGACTTTGTAGTACTACAGTACGAGATATAGAATAAGAAGTAGAATAGACTTCACATACAATGTAATTTTTTGTCACATGCTTCGGGGGCTCTAGTGCCCCCTTACCATCTTACAATTAGTGCCAATACCCGTTCTAACCGACAAAGCATGATGTCTGTGAAGTAGCACCCCCAAATGCAAAATTTTATGAAAAACCAACAGTATTCGTTTATCCACGATTTGTCCACATTTGTCCAACCAAAATTTTCGT
>NW_015377693.1:0-736 GCF_001272555.1 Dufourea novaeangliae | reverse complement strand
TTCCATGCACCATATCGTTGTCAATTAATTTTCTGACATCGTTCATATTTAGATGACCTAACCTCTGGTGCCATCTGTTAAGTCTGTCATCGTCTCCTTGTGACAGCATTGCTTGTTGTACCTCTGTAGGTTTTACTATATACAACCCATTTTGTTTTTGGGCAGTTAACGCAATTGAACCATCTTTGCGTCTTACAATTGCTGAACGTTCATTAAAGGATACTGTGAATCCATTATCGGTAATGCTCGACACGGATAATAGATTATTCCTGAATTCTGGAACCCACATGACATTTGTTAATTTAATTGTTGATTGATTGTTACCTGAATTCATGTTTAGCTTGACTTCTCCTTTTCCTAAGGAGCTTGTGCTATTTTTCGTGGCTGTGTAAACCTTATCCTTTTGTCTCTCGTTCATGTTGATAAACTTTTCCTTATTTTTACACATGTGTACTGTTGCCCCGCTATCCAGGCACCATTCGTCTGCGGAGATCGAACTGGTATTTAGAGCGAAAGCGGTCATAGCCTCTTCTTTGTTGCTTCCTGACGGAGTGAATTTCTTTCTACTTCTACAATTTTTACTTATGTGACCTATCTTTCCACATGTATAACACTTTTCATTGGATTTTTTGTATTGATTTTCATATTTTGATTTTTGAAAAGGTTCTCTATGTAGCTTGTGGTTCTTCGCAGTTCCTTTATCTGTCAACAACGCTGTTTCCTTGTCGCACTCCTT
>NW_015377692.1:0-739 GCF_001272555.1 Dufourea novaeangliae | reverse complement strand
TTATACGTAATACATTCGAGCATTACAAAATTTCTGTAATGCATGATCATCATGTTCGGTTAACCATAATTAATCTAAAGGTAAACATATTTCGCTCGCAAATCTGTCGATTGAATCTTGTCCTAATACTTTCTGAAAGAGTATTATAACCTCCTAGGCAAGTAATAATTAATAAATTGCCTATAAAATAAAATCCCCAAGTTCTTTTGTAAATTGTTGATATTATTGTGTGACATTTGTTACTGTTATTATTACTTTATTATTACTCTGCTGTTACTTTTTGTTACTCTTATTATTACTTCTATTTATCCAACTCGTTGTAAGTTACTATAATGTTAACAATTTCTGACGTGATAAACGACAAGACAGATAAGAAGTAACAAATACTTCATGTTTCTACTTTTGGATACTGTTCTTCCCGCAAAATAGAACTAAGTCTGTACAGTGTGCCTGATGATCCAATTTATGCCATATTTTGAATCATTTAAACTTAACAGTATGGAGTAAGGAAGTAATGGCAGCAGCAGCTGTTGCAGATTTGCATTAGAAATGTAATTGCACGTAAATTGTTTAACAATGCATTGTCGAGTCTCATTTCACGCAGGTATTTGGAGTAAATATTAACCCCGTGGGCTGTGTGAATGTAGTCAAGTAATTATAATAATTAATGCCTTTACGTAACACAAACTAACAAGAAAATTCTTTGTGTTAAAGGTAGGTCCTCCATCATATTATGTTA
>NW_015377691.1:0-739 GCF_001272555.1 Dufourea novaeangliae | reverse complement strand
TCGCTTTCTCCCGTAACAACTGTACAGTTCTAACAAGGTGGAGGCACGATTGTGGAAATTGGATTCTTTAGAATGGGCCTTGGTTTTCGAGATATTTTTGTTTAAAGTTTTACATGTGTCAAGTAGTCTAGCTACATAAAATGTGATACCATGAAAGTGTAATTGCTACGACGATAGAGTACCTGCTTACTGCATAACAAATTTTTTCACATACACAGGCACTTTCACACTGAAACATTTTATGTAACGACAGTACTTGACACATGCAAAACTTTAAATCAAAATATCTCGAAAACTAAGGCCCATTCTGAAGAAACCCATGGGGGTTTTGTAATACTATATGTCTACTGTAACTTCCACATAGTGACGTTCCAAGAGCGATTTCCAAAACTGTGCCTTCCCCTTGTAAGTCGTCGGTTCGACGATGTTTCCCCACGAACACACAGTCTCTCAGCGTAATGAGAATCGATGTCTACTCGATCAAGGATTTCTTCCGTGATTTTCGCGCAGTTTAATGTGTCTGGTTCTTTTCTTTTTTTCCACGCGCGTAAACGAGCCAATGCATTTCGTTGGTTATCCTCCTGCAGATTTAATTAACGTCTACGAGTCATTCCACGTGAAGATTGTTCAGGTAATACACAATATGTTCGAATAATGTTCTTTCCAAATGTTGAATCCGCTTGACACGTAACATCATCACTCGACAACGATTCACGAACTATAATAATCGTTGAGCAAA
>NW_015377690.1:0-739 GCF_001272555.1 Dufourea novaeangliae | reverse complement strand
TTCGATTACCTTTACATGTGTCAATCTACAGTTTTTAATAATATAACATATATAACAGTTTTTATAATATGACAATAATAAAATATATGTACTTCATCTTGCCCCCATGGCAGTACTTAGTAGGCAGAAAATTTAGTTAATTAAGAAAATGGTATCTCCGTTTTGTTATTTAAATTTAATATATTTTATATATTGATTCTAAAGATACTTTAATAAATGTTACACGAATAATATATTTGATTTTTTTTTACGTTTTTCCTTAGCGTTACCGTCCTGCCCCACATTCCCCTACTTAAATGCCGCTACTAGTTTTCAAGTTTTGTCAACCACAATGCCTAGTTCCATACTTTCGACCAATATCGTGTGCCTACTCGTAAAACATGGCCGCGATATGCGAGTCAATGAAAGAAAATCCTGGCAATGTTCTACCGTGGTACGCGAAACACTGTATCGGCGATACGTCAATTCCCGGGGATAAAAATCCATCGGCGCCGCACAATATCAATGCCAGGTGCCGGCTCGTTTCCTTCATTTTGGTTTCTGTCGCGATAAATTATTTACATGGCGCACAGTTATCGGGTGACAGGCTATCAGTCAGTAACAGAACTTCCGGGCCGGAACTTTATAGTCTGTGAACGATCGTCCAATCCGCTTTCTCTGCGAGGGGTACCAGGCTCTGGAGGAAGTATTAATCGGTGTCTCGTTGAATGCGTACGTCGCTTGGTACCCCATTTTTGAG
>NW_015377689.1:0-735 GCF_001272555.1 Dufourea novaeangliae | reverse complement strand
TGCGCGACGACAGATAACAGATAATTTCTCCGTTATCTGGAAACACCACAATCAGAGAAAAGTATTTTATAGTGGAGATATTTAAAAAATTTTAATTGGTAGCAATCAATATAGAAATTTCAAAACAATAATTTATTTACAATTATTTTTGTACAGTAATTGTAACTTTCTAGTCGAAACAGAAATTTAATTGAAGAGGTCAATCCTTTATAAGTAGAATAAGGAATAACTATCTCCGTACGAATAATTGAGATGAAACTGATGAAATCATTTAAAGAAGAGAACAGTGTTACTTTTCGTACACATATTCTTTAAATGTACACAGGCAACGAGTTTTTGCAGAATATCATTTAAAATTTTACTATTGTCAATTTTTGAAATTCTAAGTCTCACAGGAGGTACCTTAACAAGTTTGAAACGCCTGTGGCGAATTACTCAATCGTAGATTAATGGTAGAACTGTTGAAGCAGTGAAAATGATTGGTTTCTAATGTCCGATAGAAATTGATACAGGAAATTGAAATATTAAAATAATATTGTATGTACCAAGTGTGCGTAAATAATAAGTAGGGAACAATTTTCATATGCTTCAAAATTCTTGCTTCTTTTTAAATATCGTAACTGTTATGAGTTCTCATTAGCAGTTAATACTTTACGAAATTACTGAAAAATGGATGTTCAAAATTTTTTTATAATTGTATTCATAGACGTACGCGAAGTTTGAATCGGATGTGTA
>NW_015377688.1:0-735 GCF_001272555.1 Dufourea novaeangliae | reverse complement strand
ATTTTGTATCATTAAATTATATTTATATTAAAACTTAACCCCTTAATGGTAAGCTCCGGGTTGTATCCGACCCCAGTTACAGTTCCTCTTCTGCTGTCCGCACTCTACTATATTTTACAACATTTATTTTTTAGTAAACGTTTAATACTTATATGTTACATAACACAATTATTATACCCTATTATATAAATAAAAATAAAAAAATACAAGATCAAAATCATAACTTTCTTTACCCGTCTGAAAATCTGCAAAAAAGAGCTCGAGTCGGATTCAGCCACACCTTACCATTCGAGGGTTAATAACATCTTTCCTCGTATTAAATCGCATATATAAATATGTTCTTACATAATATTATTATTACATACAAAACTCCTGCCAATTCTACCGATTTCACTAATTTCCAATACGACGGAAAAGGAATCGACACGGTACTTGTAACTTCTCTGAAAATTCCTCTACTACGTCCACTTCGATGGAGAACGGTTTGCCTCGAAGATGTGGCCCTCCTTGGCGAGCATCGACAAGGCGAGATCGCGATCTTCGATTCGCGGTGTCGACGGAGCCAAAACGTATTAAAGGTGAACGCCTCAGAGAGCGAGCGTTCGCGATCGTTACCGAGAAACGTCGGATAAACGTTGGTAACGGAATAACGTCTCGACCGACTTTTGTCGGACAGATTATCCGACCAGGCTCGCCGTGTCGGTAATTGACATGGCGTTTACTGTCGAGGCTAAG
>NW_015377687.1:0-734 GCF_001272555.1 Dufourea novaeangliae | reverse complement strand
CATAACATAATACTTCTTCTCGAATGAATAGACACTTGGCAAACAATTATTTCATTAACTGTTCAAAGGTCCATTAAGAATACCAAAAATCCTCCAAAAGTTCTTACTACCATCACTGTATTTCCACCAACGTTCAAAAAACGAAGAATCCTTCTATCACGAGAACTCGAAGCGCGGGTACCACCCCGAATCACGACATAATTCCGTTACGGAACGATAAACTAACAATCGGAATAGATCCGAAGTGTGCACGCTCTCTCCATCATCGTTCAACGTCGAGAACCCAGGGTAGCGAGAGGCCGTCTAACAGAGGTTCAAAGAATCGTCCGTACGGATCCTCCTCCTAATGGGGGGAGAGGAGGAAACGGTATAATAAAGCGTTCTCAGAGTTCCACACACACGGTTCCCCCCGGTGTGTTATGCGCCGGGAGTCCAATTTATAATAGACTGGAACCACGGTGTTGGATTTAACTTCGAATGTAGGCCAGGCAGTGTCATGCGAGCGCGCGTTTGGATCGCCGACTGAGCCGCTCTCGCGGAACGCACGTTTGCACGGGGACAGTGTGCTGATCGCGAAACGAAACGGAGGGGGAGGGAGGGGATAGGGGATCGAGGTAGAGAACAGGTGCGGTCGAATTCGGCCGATTTATTCTTGAGACTTGTACATGTACACGGTCCTCTGATTCCACACTAAAATTGGACGTCGGTTATGCCATCGATTTTGGCCCGGTTCT
>NW_015377686.1:0-733 GCF_001272555.1 Dufourea novaeangliae | reverse complement strand
TACCTCGGTATACGTCCTTAATTCGTTCCAGATCTTGGGATTTATACCAAACGAATTTTTCCCATAAGAAATAAAGGGAAAATGGTTAATCGGTTCCCATGAAAAAAAAATCCTATTGTTATTGGCATATTATGATAGATTGATGGATTGATAGATTTGACGTTTACTAAAAATCTGTCCAAAGAACTTTGATTCTGCCTTCTCCTCAGGATGTTTCAGAAATGTGACATTGTCTGATCATTCCAGACAATACTATTACGGCTTGTTTGGGCTTTGTTGGGGTGGTACTTCTCTGCAAAGTGTTTGACATCCATCCATTTGGCAAATATTTCCTTGATTAATGAAGCAGGGGTTTCCTCTATTTCCTTCTACTCCGAGCCTGAAGAAAGTCTATCCATCTTAGTATTGTGCTCCACCTTCTCAAATTTCTGCAGTTCCTCAGTGGTCAGCTTTTTCCTGTGTTCCTCCACTAACTCCTCCACATCACCATCACTCACATACAGACTCGTGGACCTGCCCAGAGAGACAATATCCTGCATTATAGACACAGCCTCAATGTCCCTTTCAGTCAATGCTTCTGACCACAAATTCCTCCAAGTAGAGTCCATTGTTCTGTAGAAAACTTTCTTCCAGGCTTTGCCACTGAGAGATATGGAATGGACGATAGTAAAGTGATCTTTCCAAAACTGTCTCAGGGTTAATTCTGTGTCAGAGGTCACTTCAAAGCACATCT
>NW_015377685.1:0-730 GCF_001272555.1 Dufourea novaeangliae | reverse complement strand
TTCGGTGAGGCAGAAGTATGCCCTAGATACTTTTAGTCTAAGAGCTGGTTACATAGATATCAACGTGACTCGATGTAATTACAATTCTTACTTGAAAAGGTTGGATTAATATTGCCGATCCGGGGAACTAATTGTGGGGGCGTGCAGCCAAACAGGTAAAATTTTTAGTATAAAAACGTAATTTCAGCAGTCCTGAAAATTCGAGTACATATAGTATATGATGGTACAAAGAGCGTGTAACCAGTGACAGACAACTAGCTGGGGAATAAAGTGCCGGCAGATCGAGGTATAATTGCGGAAAATTCGGAAAAATTAACGTTACACCAGTAGTTCTGAAATTTTGTGTACTTATTGCTTATACATTTAATGTACGATATTTAAAGTAGGTGATAAGGCCTTGACAAATGTCGATGAAAAGCGCGGTACGCAGCTTACGCGCTCCAAGAGGCTGATCGTAGCAATTTACTTGTTTGTGTTCATTTATAGTAAACCTTATTTCTGCCGTTATGAAATTTTGTGGACTTATTGTTTATACATTTAATGAACTATATACAGAATGGCGGACGTCATAGTGGGTGATAATGTTTACGCTTTTATAGGGGGTGTCAGGATGGTTATTATAGTAATAACGGTTTAACAAAAAGAAAAGATATGTATATTTTACACATCAACGCGTGGTCGCGTCTGGGAAGGCACTGCCGTGAAACGGCACGCGCCCGTCTTCAACGGT
>NW_015377684.1:0-695 GCF_001272555.1 Dufourea novaeangliae | reverse complement strand
TCGACTTCCCTCCACGGAAGCCGTACGGCCTCTCGTTGACTCAACATCTTCACCAGGAGTTTACCAGTTGTATCCAGCATGCACAAAGGTCTGTGCGATGATGAAGCGTCTGCTGGCCCCTTGTCCTTGCTTATGAGCATGAGTCTCCCAACCTTCCAGCGGAAGCAGAAGACGCCCGCTTTTAGGCAGGAGTTGTACATGTTAAGAGAGCCGCGAATGGCTCTCAACAACGACCCTCAGCACGTCAGCCGGAAGTTCGTCTGGCCCTGGAGCCTTTTTGTTCTTCAGAGAGTCTACTGCTCTCGAGAGTTCCGCCTCTGTCAAAAGCAAAATTTCTAGGACTTCAGAAGTGCCAGGCGGTGGTTGCTTTGACTGTGGGGAACAGGGCATCAATGATTCCGTCGATCGCCCTCGTGTCCATGAGGGCTCTCTTGGCGAACGCTCCCGCTTTCGCGTGACAATTTTGTAACCTATGGTCTGTTTTTCGAAAGATGATGCCTGGGAGGTTGGCCTGCATCGGCGCGTGGCCTGGCGGGGATCCAACGTGAGCTACGTATTTCGTGCGACGTTGTGACAGTCTCATTGCCACTGTGTGTCTCTTTCCAATCTCCAGCACTTCGGCACGAGAGCCTCTCTCGCTCAGACGCTCGGTAAACCAACTTCCTTCTTTACCCTGCAATTTCCACGTGTAGCGT
>NW_015377683.1:0-729 GCF_001272555.1 Dufourea novaeangliae | reverse complement strand
GGTATAAACTACTTCAAAATATTTAAATGAAAAAGGAAATCTACAAATAAGTGGAGGAAACAATTTTGTTCTTTACTTTCTCCCAGAAGATACCACCAAACGCTTTGAAACCTAAGTTTACATACTTTATTCTTGATTTTTAGTTTTAATGTGATCTTGTATATATCTTCTTATAATCACCTAATTTTTTATAAAAATATCAATTTTTGTAGCTAAATTAGAAACGACTAATCGTTTATTATCAACTAGAGTTCCATAAGACTCGTGTTAAAAAGTAATATGTAACAGAGGGAAATATTGCCTATGAAGTTTTTTAATTATCTCGTATAAAAGAATTTATAAAGACCAAGAACTTCCACCTCCCAAGATCCCCCATCACCAAGAAAAAGAGCCCGATCATCACCATCAAAATCGTACCACGAAATATCCGTACAGTCTCCAAAAGCTCCCCACTATCATTCATACTCGTTTAAACCTCCAGTTTAAGCACGAAGGTCCCCATCCCCCGTCAAGGGCCACATCGATTTGACCCGGTGGACCGATGGCCCTCGCCACGTTTCGTCGAGCGATTTTTACGATCGGTTCTCTCGAAGTCGTCGTCGTCAAAGGGAACAGCGACGAGCCTAACAGGACAGAGAGGAATAAGAATACCACTGGACAGTCTTGGCAGTACGAGGAGGGGGTGTAGGAATGAAAAAAGAAACGTATGAAGAGCTGGAGAGAGAGAGA
>NW_015377682.1:0-718 GCF_001272555.1 Dufourea novaeangliae | reverse complement strand
AAAACATATACTTACTGATCAAGGATCCAACTTTATCAGTAAGTTAATGCAAGAATTCGAGTCACAATTTCAAATTAAACACGTAAAAACAACAGCGTTTCATCCAGAGTCTAATGGTAGCTTAGAAAGAACACACAGCACGATACTAAACCTTATTAGAACATGCATGCGCGACAAGAATAATGAATGGGATGAAAATTTACAACTTGTTTGCATGGGTTTCAATACCGCGGTACATGAATCGACCGGATACACTCCATTCGAGTTAACCTTTGGCCACAAGGCAAATCTTCCTTCGACCATAGCAAGTACGCCTCTATTATCTCAGGAAGAACTGCTTAAACATTGGAAGCAGAGGCATAATGCTTATATAAACAAGGCACGTTATAACCTAGAGAAAACAAAAGAGAAAACTCAACAGAGAACCAATCAGAATATTATCCGAACACAACCCGTATTCAATATCGGAGATTATGTGTTTCTACATAATGACAATGTTAGAAAGAACAAGTTAGAACCAGAATGGCTTGGTCCATATCCTATCCTTAGTACTTCCCCTCCTACCTACACTATAAAAATAAACGACATCCATACGGCTAGGGTACACGGGAATAGACTAAAACCTTGTATCTTCCGTTTTTCAGATGATACCTCCAGTAATGCTACTAATAATGCTACAAACAACAGTAGCACTCCATAATATTAGTCTAGGACAACT
>NW_015377681.1:0-723 GCF_001272555.1 Dufourea novaeangliae | reverse complement strand
ATTTAGCACGGTCTAATTCTAGATAGAATTTAGTTTTAAATACGTTTGCATCTGGGTTAAAGAAGTCAGCTTGGTTCTATATACCTATAATATATAATATGCAGAGTAGATTACATACAATTGCAGGTGTTTATTAAAGAACTCTTGTACTTTATCATGCTCTTCAAAGTGTCACCAATTTATTATCTATTAATAAATCGAGTAGCAAACAAAGTGTCCCTTTGTCCATCACACGAATCATCTCCATTCATCCGTAGAGCTACAAAAGATTTCGAACGAATTTGCTCAAATGATGCGATAATTGTAGAAAATTACGGCCAGGGTTGCAGTGGAAACCGGGTCACGAGGGTAACAGTCGGTACTCCTGATTTAATTTTCAGTAATTTGGATCCCTTGCACACTCAGTCTCGGAGATCCCATCGCGTCTCACCTCCCGGTTAATTGCAGGAACAGAACGCATCGATGATAGGGCGTCTAACGTGTTCGCGAATCTGTGAAATTGCTCCACGGAAAGCGGCCCCGCCTGCATTCTTTCTCTGCTTCGAAGAATTTAATAACCGATGGCGGCAGATGTGAAAGTTGAAGTGGGTTGTGGGACCCCCACAATCGTTTCATTTCCGAAATTCGTCGAAGATCACTCTCGAGCTCTGCCTTGTGTATCAGCGATGCGTCCTTTCTTTGGTCAGCAAACTTAGGAGCAGTTCGAGAGAGGGAGAAACCGTC
>NW_015377680.1:0-717 GCF_001272555.1 Dufourea novaeangliae | reverse complement strand
CAAACCGACGATGTTGAAACAAAAACGAATCGCCACGAGCCGGCGCGGTACTCTCTGTTAACAGACGTGCGCATTGACCATGTGATTAGCGCCAAATTTTAACAGAATTTATGCCTCGGAAACTATTTACCGTGTTCGATTGATTCTTCTTTTGATTTAATCGACAAGGATCAGTCTCTCTGAATAAATTGTTTCAGGTTGAAAAATGAATTCTGCATTACTGAAAATTATCAACAAATTCTTATTTTGCAGATTTCGGGTCGAGGTCACAATTTTAAAAGTCCCCAAAAAATAGTACCGTATTCGTTGAACCGTTTTCCATCAAATAAACCTATCGGTAGACTGATGCGGCTCATATTAACGTCGCAGTAAATTGTTAAAGAGAACGGTGCGCCCCAGTTCAGGTAAAAGAACCGAGCGCTACGCTATTAACTGACCGTACCGCTACCGCTCCAGATTATTTCAATGAGATCTAAAAACAATACTGATAGATTTAGAACAGGACACTGCAAACTCACACACGAATACCTACTAAAAGAACAGAACCACCAACGTGCAACGTCTGCAAACAAACCATCATGACCAACCACCTACTATTCAAATGGAGAAGATACCACACCCAAAGGCAAAAATTTAAAATAACATCAACTGAAGCTCTGACATCACAGAAACAGATAGAAAACACCCTGCACTACCTAAAGGACATCAAAATCTACC
>NW_015377679.1:0-721 GCF_001272555.1 Dufourea novaeangliae | reverse complement strand
TCGTTCTCGTTTCGCTTGAAGTAATCGTTTCTGTTTTTCCGTTTCATTCCAGGCTGTGCATTTCTTACCTACTACAGTCGTGACAGCGCAATCAGCGCCCAGAACGCTCTGCATGAGAAGCGGACTTTACCAGGGGTAAGTGTTTACATATTTAGCGCGCAGTTTACCTACTTTCGGACTTCTTATATCTTAGTTGTGGCGACTTATTATACGAGGGTTACGTCACTCCGACGAAGTTATGTAAATCTTTCGTTACGAGTGCTCCTATTAGCCCAGATGTAATACTTCCAGGCTCTGCATACATCATTCCGAAAAAATTAGCTGTAAAATTTCGTAGAATAGCATTCAAACCGAAAACCATTGGAATCGCTCCAAACCAACGTTGAATTTTGCAAAAACACCGACTCACTCGGTTCAATTTCGCACGGCAGTTGATCCCATATCCATCGAATGTTCGTAAAACTTCACTGTCGTAATTCTTCTGTGGCACGGCTTCGCGTAAAAAGAGGCGAAGCTGCAGTAATGTTAAGAGATAATTATCATAGCTGGTACCGTATGGCGCTTTCCTGGCTAATTCTGGCGATCTGGAATATTAAAATGGCCTGGTATGACAAGTTAATCTCTTAATGCCGAAAGGGTAGGTCGGAAAGGAATAGAGGGTCGATGGTAAGGGTTGAAAGAAGAGGTGGGAGTTGCCGCGAAGAGGGGGGGGGGGGGGGCA
>NW_015377678.1:0-710 GCF_001272555.1 Dufourea novaeangliae | reverse complement strand
TTCACAACGAGATATTTCGCTATATGTATATTGCGACTCTAGTTCATGCGTTCAATGCCTAGGTTATTTTCTTATTTTTCTTCGAATCTGTGTAAATTAAAAAACGACAAATGGTACAGTCACTAACCGATTAATGTAAATGGACAAAGCAATAGATTGTATGCGATGTGATGTGATACAATGCGCAAAGGAAATAGGGGATTTGCTTATAATAGATCTTTTCTATACGATACTGACACTAGGTACAACTAATTATTAATTGTGCAACAAACTTTAAGGAGATTATACGTCGTATTGCCCAGCAAAACGACTGCAATACAAGTACTTCGCCGTTCATAACTGATTTAATCTGGAAAATTTTCATTTTTTTTAATAATATAATACTTCTTGAACCAGTAGAAACAGCTAGCAAACAATTATTTAATCTCGTTAACTGTTTAAAGGCTAGGATGACGATCTCAGTTACTACTGTTTTCCACTAAATATTATATTATTCGAATAAAATTCTGCCCAACTCTGATTACAACATAGCGTCCAATATGTATCGCAAGTAGAGACAGCGAATACATAATCAGAAGCATTGTGGGGCGATTAAGTTTCAACTTTGATTATTGTCGAGGGTAAAAGCTCCGTGCGTAAACATTCTATGCTATTCTATCTTTTCCACAGATTTTAACCGATAGAATCGTCTTCTTGATCGCACCCTGTGG
>NW_015377677.1:0-717 GCF_001272555.1 Dufourea novaeangliae | reverse complement strand
CGCATTTCATTAGCTTTCATAGTACGGCAACGGTCCTTACAATACCGACGAACGTTCTAAGATGGGACTGTTGAATATTTATAAGATATTTTGTGTTAGTTTTACATATTATTTATAATCTTAAAGCTAAAAACAAAGGTTAGCCAAACATGATATAAATTACTAAATACAAATATAATTATTTTACAAATTCAAGTTAATAAATGTTGTGAACAAACTAAAATGGATTTTATTTGAGGTTGATGTATTTATGATACACTGGTGCAACATTTCTACAATTCAAGTACCGTAATTGTACATGAAAATTTACCTTTTTACCCTTTTGGTTCTTTACATAATGGAACAATACAAAACTCCTACAATGGAATCTTATATTATCCAAGTTTTAGAGGTTTGATACATTTATGGTATGCACTGCATATTTTTCTAGGGTGTTCCATCGATTTAAGAGCGAAATATTTAACTTCGGCATATATTATTAAAGTTATTGAGTTTTGTATAATGCTTACCTTCGAGTTCGATTGAACAATCGGATCCATAACAACAGTATCGGATCAATTGTGCAAACATCACGCAAGTTACTGAATTTCCTCTGAAAACACAAACAATTTCTCATTCATCTCAGACTAATTGGATACAAAAATATTAGTCACCCTTCAATAGAGAACGATTTGAATTTTGAAAAAAACAACGCCACATTTAAGACTAAAACCTGTT
>NW_015377676.1:0-716 GCF_001272555.1 Dufourea novaeangliae | reverse complement strand
GGGTCGCTGAGCGTCGCTGGTGGGATAGAGCGCATGCGCGGCGATCTGCGCAGACCCCGGCGTCCGAACATTTCGAGGGTCCACGTGGGTCCAACCGCGTGTGGACCGCGACACAACGGCACGCGACGCGAAAACCAAACGGCCCCGGGTGTGTTTCATGGGAACCGGTGGGGGAGGTGGAGGATTCGACGGAAACGATTCTCCCTTAATGGATGAAAGATGAATTGTTCCGTGGAACGATAAGGTGAGCGAGAACGGAATGAAAACGTTTCGTTTCTTGTATTAACCGTGGTATTCTCCTCGTTTACGCATCACATTTTTATATCACTCGGATAAAATTATTTCAGTACCTGCACATTTGAGATCATTTAGATATAAGAGATATAGATGTGAGGAGAATAGAAGGTTAATACGAGAAATAGTGAATGTTTCAGTAATAAAATTATTGTATGAGATGTTGAAATGATTTGTTGATCTTATGAACAGGTATTATATGTTTTTAAATATTTATTGAATACCAAACGACGAATATTTAAAAACATAATACCAATCGAAACGAAATCTTTAATTCGGATTGTATAGATGCAAGGTGGAACAGCAAGGTGGTATCATTAGTTATTACTTTGGTATCGCTAGTTATTATTTTGGTATCACTAGTCATGAATAGTTATCACTAGTTATCACTATACCTCTTCGTGTGTTTCCAAAAGGATTTG
>NW_015377675.1:0-710 GCF_001272555.1 Dufourea novaeangliae | reverse complement strand
CGATCGTAAAACCGTGATGCAAACGCGCCGAAAGCTTCGGTCAATAATGGCGCGCAAACGATGATTCAGGTGCAGGATGGGAAAAAAATTATTCAAGGTACAGCTACAAGAGTAACACTCGACGTTTACATACATTCAGCTCGATCGATGATGATTGGATAACGTAGAATCTTCGAACGGCATTTTTCCGATTTGACTTTTTCCGTTAGGTGTGCAAAGAGACGCGAGGAGGGACATTGAAGAGAATTCAAGAGCAATGAAAAAGGAGGACGGATAATCGGTCGCAATTGAAGCGTAGAGAACTAGACCGTTCGTTTCATCCAAGACACGGTTCGTTTCTCTTGGACACTCCGGCGCACCGGCGATATTTATAAAGCAAACTTCACGGTGCAAAGACCTCGGCGAGGCAAGTGTTGCGGCAGCCAAGTCGCCCGTAAGTTTAGGCCAAGCCCTTAACTCCTTCGGCACATCGTGCGGTTTTCATAATAAACCACTTCCAGGCGTTCCTTGATCCTCATTATTTTTACGGGAGGGCCGCCGGGTGGCCACTGACGTTTGTCGTGATTTCCAGACGGCTTTCGACTAGAACGACACCAACTGGCATTATCAGTCTCCTCGCATTTAATTGTTCTGCGAAAATACTACTATGTGACGAACTAAGTCATTGCGTCTTTTTCTCTTCTCCCTGGTATACTTGTCACGACGATTAA
>NW_015377674.1:0-716 GCF_001272555.1 Dufourea novaeangliae | reverse complement strand
ATATCTGATTCTCGATTTCCAAGTTGGCCAGTTTTGATTGATAGAATAAAAAGTGTATTTGTGTTATAATTTGTGTTTATGTGTGATTGTGCTTAACTAAATTCTTCATAATACTATGTCTGCTTATAACTAAATTCGTCAGTAATTTTTGGTTTCTTGGCTTCAGAATACCCGGGCTTGAACTTCGGCCGGCGGTAGTGCTCTACTGACTGGGGTCTCGGAGCTCTACTCACTCCACCACCGCCGGCGGCAATGGCACAGCATCCTGGGGTAACCTTGAACTTCGTCTGATTTGAAAATAATTTCGCAGCCTACTTGTACTTGTAATTCGGTTTTTATCTTTTTTTAATAACAGATACAGTTTTACAAAGGAATTTATATGTGCCATAGTGCACAAAAATATATGGTATATGTTGGATCTGAATTACTTTTATACTCGGCATCACTCTCTACCGCGTCGGCGTAACGTTTTCTGACGCGTTTAATTCGGGAGCGAGGCATGTCTGTCTTTTTCGGCGATCAAAACTTAATGTGCAGAACAAACGTTGTAATAATGCGTAGAACCCAAGTCTACCCGCAATACAAACACACTTTGGAGACTTACTTCACTCCACACACACACTAATACCAACACACATTATGGCATTTTTGCCAATTCCTTGCTAGTCCCATTCTTAACGGGAATATCTCTCTCTCGCTCTCGAGAGACTACGTTC
>NW_015377673.1:0-709 GCF_001272555.1 Dufourea novaeangliae | reverse complement strand
ACTTGTTTTAAAAATATAAAAAATCAGTCGTATAAAAAGCACACGTATAACATCCGCACTCACAAATTTACTGGCAAATATTACGTTTAAACATTGTCTGTTATCATGAACATGAAGATGGAGAGCGGATTGTCGATTGTTGCTCCCACGTAACAACAATTTTCTGGTTTTATGGATATACTCGGCGCTAACCTACGATGAATTTGCCAACTGATTTCTTAAATAATTACTTTGCTAATGGATTATCATTCGAAGAAGTTTTACTAACGACGACAGTCCGAACTTTGCGCTTATTTTTTATAAGTTTTCCATCGTCTCCAGGGTAAATAAGAATACATTTTGGATTCCTTAGGACCTGTAGAATTATATTCTGTAAAAAACTTTCGTTGCCAGCCATTTCTACCATTGTCCTTTGACATTGACTTATTCGCGTCGAGTGCCAACAATAAGTGCTAAAAATGTATATCCTGGCGTAGAGATCCCCATGCATTGAAAATTGAGGCGTTCACTGTAAAATGGGACGAATTTTACTTTTATGCGTTTCCACCATTTTCGTTAGTATTAACAACTTTACGAAAAATAATAGATAATAGAGCAGAGGGAGTCGTAGTGGTTCCATATTGGTCGACTCAGTCGTGGTATCCGATGTTTGTAGAGCTATAAAGCCAATGTGTTTTAAACCGCAAAATCATTTATTAAAATGCGCTTG
>NW_015377672.1:0-708 GCF_001272555.1 Dufourea novaeangliae | reverse complement strand
TGGTTGGGGGAGCAACGATGCGGGAGGATGGGGGGATGGAAGCGGAATGAAAGAAGGGAAGGGAAGGGGGGCCGGGTGTATATCCATGCTGGAGGGTGAAAAGAAAGAGGGTGACGGAAGAAACGGTAGGAGATGGGGGGTGAGATGCGGGGGTCGGAGAAAGGTGGAACGAAGGTGGAGAGAAGAAGGCCGGCTTCAAAGGAGATAACGATCTTTGCTTACGTTAATTACCGTCTGACAAGGATGGACGACCGGTCGCGGTAGATCCCGATCAAAATTGATTGTCCGAGAAGACCCGTGACTGGCTACGATCAAATCGTACCCAGGCCGATAAATCATTCCCGATAAAGTCTACGTATTAATCTGGGCCTTGGTAGGAAAAGTGTAATTGCAAGCCCCCGCGATATCGGGGCCAATAGTAAAATAAGCGGGTAAATTATGCCGATTGCACGGCCCCCGAGCCATGGGGCGATCGTGTTGTCTGGGAAACGGCTGATAAATTGTTTCTGATAAGGCGGCACCGGTACGAACGAAACTGTAAGTGGAATAACGCTCGTAGGCCGGACACATGGAACAATTAACCTATGGTTATTATGTGTTTACGAGGTGGAATTCGACAGGTGTGAAACGAAAGCAATTGTATTCGAGGACGTGTTCGAAGCGACGTATTCTTTTATGGTAGCTTCCGCATTTGGTGTCGTATTTCGA
>NW_015377671.1:0-708 GCF_001272555.1 Dufourea novaeangliae | reverse complement strand
CTATTATAAACCACACGTGAAATCGTGATTTCGTTCTAACTTTCCATTGCATCGTTTAATATCCACTTCACCAATGCTAAACAATATTGCCGACTGATCTGCAAAGATAGCATAACAAATAAAGTCGTCATGTATCAGCAGCAAAGGTTAAAAATAACATCTACCATCTGATCTCCCCTATAAATTGTTTTTGTCCTCATCAGTAGTATTTTACTTAAACTTTCCAGGCCGCTGTTCTACCTTTCGAAACCAGAATTTATCCACGACTCGTAGCGCGCGTTATTCGCAACGATATACGTACACACAGTGGCATTCTGGAAGTTGGAAACCGTGAATTACGATGGGGCAACGCGGCGTTCGGTCATCGGAAAGAGTTACGGTCGCTTATAAATTTATTAAAGGCCCGTGACAACGAGAGGGGTAGGTTATTACGTATCCGTTAGCGGGTGGATATATTCCTCGTGTCGGCTAATTCGTTGGAAAAGTAACAAGCTACTGCCGAGGGGACGCTTTTAACCGGGCGTTTCGTATAAACAGACCGCGCGAAAACTTTATTTAGTTCCACGGGCTTTTAGCATTGTCCGTGGGGGTAGGAGTTTCGTAGGAGGATAAGGGCAATTTTTCGTCGCGCTGGGCAAAGCACCCGCGAGAGATATTCCCTTTTGCACAAAGCGTGTTCTGTTTTAAATACTATTCTTTTTTTTTTTT
>NW_015377670.1:0-696 GCF_001272555.1 Dufourea novaeangliae | reverse complement strand
TGTCCCTATCTACTATCTAGCGAAACCACAGCCAAGGGAACGGGCTTGGAATAATTAGCGGGGAAAGAAGACCCTTTTGAGCTTGACTCTAATCTGGCAGTGTAAGGAGACATAAGAGGTGTAGAATAAGTGGGAGATATTAGACCTCGGTTTGGTATCGTCAATGAAATACCACTACTCTTATTGTTTCCTTACTTACTTGATTAAATGGAACGTGTATCATTTCCTAGCCATTATACGGATATATTTATTATATCTTATGGTATTGGGTTTTGATGCAAGCTTCTTGATCAAAGTATCACGAGTTTGTTATATAATCGCAAACAAATTCTTTAATAAAACGATGCATTTATGTATTTTTGATTTGAAAATTTGGTATAACTCCAATTACTCAGGTATGATCCAATTCAAGGACATTGCCAGGTAGGGAGTTTGACTGGGGCGGTACATCTCTCAAATAATAACGGAGGTGTCCCAAGGCCAGCTCAGTGCGGACAGAAACCACACATAGAGCAAAAGGGCAAATGCTGACTTGATCTCGGTGTTCAGTACACACAGGGACAGCAAAAGCTCGGCCTATCGATCCTTTTGGTTTAAAGAGTTTTTAACAAGAGGTGTCAGAAAAGTTACCATAGGGATAACTGGCTTGTGGCGGCCAAGCGTTCATAGCGACGTCGCTTTTTGATCCTTCGATGT
>NW_015377669.1:0-687 GCF_001272555.1 Dufourea novaeangliae | reverse complement strand
AAGTCCCATAAGATGATAGGTCTATCCTATACCTCGTCGGTGGTGGTACTTAGTTTCTATAAACAACGAAAAAAACGATGTAGTTATCTGGCATTTCAGGACACAGGTGTACCAACTCACGTTTAAAGTGGATAAAACTAGTATAAAACTAACCAGAACATCTCGATAGTTCGCAAAGGCGCCACCAGATGGCGCTGCCTAAAAAGTTTTAGAATTAGTTCCAATTTCCGCCACCAACGCAGTGGGGGCGCCACTAAATGTCCCATAAAATCCCCAAAAAATGTGGGCACTTTTCTGAATCCATGATGGCGGGAAACGGCGGGGTCACAGAACCCCCACCGAGTTCTGCACGTTTGTGCCGCCCCCACCAGTTGGTGGCAGAAATTGGAACTAATTCCAGAACTTCTTCCAAAATTTAAAAGTTTTAGAATTAATTATTTTATTATTTATTATATCTTATTATTTTTTTGGTTAATTGATATTAGAAATAGAAGTGGAGATAGTGCCGGGATTAATGAATAACGCATATGTACGATTTGACTGTTTTTTATTGAAAACATCGTACGAAAATATACAATTTACAGTAGTATTTCTATAAATTTAACAACAATTCCCTTAAGTACTACTTACATACATGATTTTACAATATATTTATAACAATATTTGTATAGATTCAATAAAAGTGCC
>NW_015377668.1:0-666 GCF_001272555.1 Dufourea novaeangliae | reverse complement strand
TGGGGTAAACTTTTGATGCGAAATAAGTGCAGATGTAAATGTCAAAATCCTATCGATAAACGAATGGGAAACTGAATAAGAAATATAACTGTAATACAGAAGACACGAAATGTATAAGAATGGAAAGACAAAGACAAAATAAACAGGATATTTGAGAATAATTTACTATACATAATTCAGGAGCAAAGAGAAATGGGTTTTTGTTTTTACGATGTTGACGGTCAGACACGTTTCACCTTGAAAGAAATTAAAGAAAGGTGTTTGACAGGGTAATGTGTATCGGAACCTAAAATATTTCTTCGAGTGAGAATCGTTACCATAAATTCAAACGTCATAGACTGCAGATGTGTATGCAAATATAGACTTCGACGGATCAATTTATAAGAATTGGAGTCAAGTAGAAGTTTGTTTGCCCCATTAAAGTTTCTATAAAAGTCGACAAAAAATGAAAACTTTGCTAAATTTGATTTAAAATCTGCAATCTACAGGGTGTCCCAAAATAGCTTCGACTCCCGGAAATGTGGCGTCCTTGGGATGATTTGAAATAATTTTTTCCTATGTACTGCGATTGGTAGCCAACGCTACCGCGGAAGATCGGCCAGTAGACTCGCGCTCTGATTGGTCGGAGTTTTTCGTTAATATCTCGTTAACAATGCCTCGGATAAC
>NW_015377667.1:0-693 GCF_001272555.1 Dufourea novaeangliae | reverse complement strand
TGTACAATACTTAGTCTCTGGAGTAGTAATTATTAGGTGTAGGAGAAAGTTGGGTAACAATGGGACAGGTGAGTCAAAATTATTGTTTTTCTGTGATAAGAACTTCAATACGCGGCCACGCGTGGTCTTAGTTTCGGGAGGTCTCCACGATAATTCGTGTTTAAATATACATAAATCCGAGCACTCATTAGTTTTTGTATAAGCGCGTTTGAAAGAATTAGAGTGAAGGAAGATCGACTTTGCCTTCGCGGTTTTATCCTCTAATAGAACTTCTGTCTATAGAATCAATTATAGTAAATACAGCATTGCATTCTATAATTTATTAGCAATATTTTCTCTGTTTACTAGTTTGTTTACCTGCCGTTCAAGTGTGTGATATGTCATTTTGGATAAAAAGCCTCATGTGCAGGCAAAACATGGGATTCCCGAGACTCGGGTTGGGTCGGGACAAGTCGGGCGAGAGCGGCCGGGATCCCGACAGTGTAAAACGCATCGGGAACCCGACAGATGTCAGGTCCCGTAACGTGTTCGGGTCCCAAAATATATTCGGGTCCCGAAACGTATTCGGATCCCGTAACATCTTCGAGTCCTGAATGATATTTTCTAGAACTTTTCCGTCCAACGACAAAAAATTATACTATACAATACGATGCCATACTGAATCTTCAGATTCATGATATGAACTATAAATGC
>NW_015377666.1:0-689 GCF_001272555.1 Dufourea novaeangliae | reverse complement strand
AAAAAAAAGATACAGCCGAAGAGAAAAATGATAACCTGAATAGGATATTAGAAAAATTAGTAGAATCATCACAGAAAAGAGATGAAAAGAAAAGTTTAAATAATATTGCAGAAAAGTATATGATTGAAAAGTTTACAAGTAGGAATTCAAATGCTAAACAATGGATAGAATCATTTGAGAAAGAATGCACACGGGTCGAGATTACAGAAGATGAATCGAAAATAGAAATATTAAGATTATTTCTGGATAAATCTTGCTCAGATTGGCACTCTGCAACACTAACAAAACTATCAACTACAGCTAAATGGAGTGAATGGAAGAATAGATTCCTAGAGACTTTTGCAGACAAAGGATGGAGCACGGTAACTCATGCCTTGGCATTTAAATATAAAGACGGACCACTTATTGACTATGCTATAAAAAAAGAAAAGCTTTTGTTAGACATGAACAGAGAAATAGATTCAGTAACACTAACAGCCTTAATAGCAACAGGACTGCTGGAATTCATAATGAATAAAATAGATAGAGAATCGTGCACAAATTCAACAACACTATTCACTGAAATTAGAAAATACGAAAATTTAGTGAATAAGAAAACCTTTTCAAAGAAGACAGATAGTAGAACTGAATACAAGAAGGGAAATCAAGAGAAAAGACCATGCAAAACATGCGAGGATCTGAATAAAGGA
>NW_015377665.1:0-687 GCF_001272555.1 Dufourea novaeangliae | reverse complement strand
AAAAAAAAAAGTAAGAACCTTAAACGCCACACTTATGTGAATTGTTAAACGACTCGTCTTCGATTACAGATGACGATCTAAGGAATTAATGGAAGAAGAAAAAATTATTAAAAAAAAAGAACAAATTTCAACGTTTCTTGTTTGTAATGATATCGATCCTTAAGATAATTAAAAAAACAAAAATGAACGCGTTACAATATTTACTCGAAATGCACTGTGCTATGGAATCAATAAGATTGGAAATAGGACGAATATTAAAATTGAAAGGTTCGAAAATTTTGGGCGGCTATTCATCGGGTTCGAAGGATCGAGGACTATACAATCTGACATTGTTTACACTGCCGTGTGCCGAAGGACACTGCTTCGAACGGATCGACGTGCATCGTCCGCTTTATTTTTACAAACACGCACGCACTCGATGGTCGGACGCTGACCACCCGCTCCCCCCGCCCTCATTGAAACCAAGAGGGTTGCGCTTTTTTTGTCCTCTCCTGATCGTGGATTTTGCCAAAAATCGACTCGAGCGATCGCGATCTGCTCCGCAATCCAGATAGCACATGATGCCTTAAAAATGGCTTAACACGTTCACTGCCACGGTACTTTTCAGGATTCCAGTCTAAAAAGCCAATTTAATTTAATCATATTATATTATTAAAAACTCTAATTATAGTACATAGTAATCATCAA
>NW_015377664.1:0-688 GCF_001272555.1 Dufourea novaeangliae | reverse complement strand
TTCCTGTTCCGTCAATTATGAATTCTGATCCCATATCTTCGGTTGGTAGTGTATGTATAATCGAATCGTGCATAGAAGATTTCAGTAAAGGGTGAAATCTCGTTCTAACACGATGAAACCAATAACGGCCAACGACCCTTAAATCTCTCACACGTTCGCCCATCAGTGTCTCCAGAAAAGAATGTAGTTACATTCTGTTCTATCGAACATATAATGTCAGAATCGGACACCTTTCTACATTTTCGTTCATACAGACCCCCCCCCCTCTCTCCCACGCTACACAGCGCGTTCATCGAATAAGAGAGAGAGGGAGACAGCCGATCCTCTGGCAAAGCATGGTTAAAACCCTCCACGTTGTAACCGGAGCGCATCCGGCTGTCGATTAATTAATCAGTTAATTAAACATTTAGACGCCCGTTGGTGGTCGTCTAAAATTTAATTCGTCCACTAATTAATGCTCCCGCGGTGTTCGCCGCGGTGGGGAGGGTGGTGGGGGTGCAAGGTGAGCGGTGAAGAGGGGGGTTGGGAGGGGAGTGAGGCGAACGTGGATGCATTATTACCCGGGGGCCCCTCGGTACTCAGGTATTCATATTCGGACAATACCCGATAGAGGCGCACACGCTTATCGGTAAATTTTTCTAGCCTCCGGGGGTGAAAGTACAGGGAAGGGGAAGGGGTTGTGAAAAAA
>NW_015377663.1:0-687 GCF_001272555.1 Dufourea novaeangliae | reverse complement strand
TTATAATATCATGGTAAATCCGAATAAAAAGAAGTGATCGATCTTACCTTTCGGTGTACTCGTTCATATGAGCGTAGCTTTGTACGCTATTCTCCTCGACGAGGAATTTCACGCGCTGATAAAACGACGCCGTGACGCTGGGTGGCTGTTTGCGTAGTAGCACGTCCACGGGATTATTACTAGTAAGGCACATGATATGCTCTGCGCAAGTTGCGTGCGAGCAACACTCGCTGTCAGAACAGTCCATCATGCCATCTGAGAAACATTACTTCTTAAAACACTACTCTCACCCTTTTACTACTCGGCATTGTTTGCCTTTCGTTTTAGTATCTTTCGTGAAAAGAGTTAAGGGATGATGATGGATATTTTCTCGGTATTAAAACGGAAGAACTGTAATTTACGGGGATGAAGTGGAGTGAAGGGAGAAGTTAGTTAGAGAAAAATGTAATTCATTAATAAGAGACATGTATGAGGGAGAAAGTGTAACGTTTTGTATTAATGTCAGTTATGTACTCAATAGCTTAGCAATTAACATTTTCTGACAGAAGACACTATAATAACCTACTAGTTCATTCAACTTTCAATTTTTAAGCAATATTTACAGTTTCAGAAATAAATATCACTGTTCTCGAAATTGAGATTGTTTTTAATACAAAATACCTTAAAACTTTTTACCATCGTAATTGA
>NW_015377662.1:0-668 GCF_001272555.1 Dufourea novaeangliae | reverse complement strand
AACGGCTGTATTCATGCTTGTAGAGTTCCGTCGTAGAGCGCATATTATCGGTGGATTCCAACACCCTTCCTCAACGATGATGTGCGCGCTATTGTATTATTAATCCGCTGCTCTTTACAATAGTTTTCAGCCTTATTCCGTTCAAAGGCTTCGTCAGCATGTCTGCAAGCATTTGTTCCGTTGGGCAGTATTTGAAATCCATTATTCCTTTTTCCTTTAATTCCTTTACGAAGTGAAATTTTGTATCAATATGTTTCGTCCGATTACTGAGCCTTTTGTTACTGATGAGCTTTAAACAACTTTGATTATCCTCAAATATGATTGTGACTCCTAGCTTTTCCTGTGTAAAATCCTCGACTAAGCGACGTATCCATAAACCCTCCTGGCATGTTTCTGCCAATGCAACGTACTCAGCTTCCGTGGATGACAATGCCACACACGTTTGTTTGCGACATGCCCAGCTGATCATTGCATTAAAATATCTGAACATGTAGCCGCTATTAGACTTCCGATCATCCGAATTTTCTGCCCAATTTGCGTCCGCGTATCCAACAAGTCCTTCTTCCCCATCGCGCCGTCCAAGTCTTAGTTCGTAATTTCTGGTTCCCTTTAAATATCGGCCGACTCTTTTTACTTCCGTCCAATCGGCTGATGTGGGCTGTTTATTA
>NW_015377661.1:0-686 GCF_001272555.1 Dufourea novaeangliae | reverse complement strand
AAAATTTGGACGCGCGGATCCAGGGGCCTCCGTGGTGGGTGTGTTTACCCTGCGCCGTCACTTCGTGCTCGTCCCTTTTTTTCGCGTTCTCTACTTGGCCAGCAGGTAACCAGATACATCGGCTGCGGCGGCGGTGGTGGCTGCGGCCTGCGGCGGCACGCCGTGGCTGGCCCAAAAGGGACCCCCACGGCGCCGATGGCGCGGTGGGTCCCGCATACGTGTTTCTCCTCGGCACGATAGAGACCTCGGGTCCTTTCGCTCGCCTTGTTTCCACCACGACCGTTCTCTCGATCGATATTCTCTCGCTCGTTCTCCTGGCCGAGGCCGCCGCCGGAACTCGTGCTTCCACGTGCTGTCTCGTACGGCCAGTATCTACTGCGAGTGAAATAAAATAATTTCCTGTTGCGGTATCACGGGAATTTTTCGTTGGAAACGGTCCAACCGAACAGGAAACGGAACACGGCCCTATAACCCGGTCGATTCACCCTGGTAATTGAAACACCCCCGATGCGCCAGGGATGGCCAGGAATTCGGAAGGGTAAGACGCGAAACTGGTTGCATTACAAGGAGTTTCAAGGTATCGGTGTGTATCGTGGCTAAGATAATCTAGATTTCCACATACCAGTCGACTGGTACGTTGCTTCGCGATGACACGTCGCTTGACCATAACGAGACGAACTCGAACG
>NW_015377660.1:0-682 GCF_001272555.1 Dufourea novaeangliae | reverse complement strand
ACTTCTAAAACTTCTAAAACTTCTAAATCTGCCCCAACAGGGTTCAGTCGAAAACAACCTACTTGGATTCCTATGTCCGTTGGTAACTGTTTATTCGTTTTCTGTTCCTCCGAAGAATTCAATTTTCTGGAATGAATAGAATATTTTTTACATTAACGAGCAATAAACAGGATCTATGTCAATTGTGATCACTAACTTTTTCTGTTGTTCAACAATCTCAGATAAATACTGATTTTGTGTCTTGGCTTCTTGTAGAGATATTTTAATATCTTGTAAATCTTTCTCCAACAGTTCCACCTGCAATGGTGCAATATTTACGCATACTGGGCTACCCTAAAAAGGATGCATTATGTAATGCATTATCTTTATGTACTCCCAGATTATTTCCTATAAATGTAGAGATACCTTTGATTTCGCAAACCCAGTTCCGTTATCTTCAGGGGATGAAGGAGTGCTGGGCACATAAGCAGATCCTTTTGAGAATACTAACTGAAACTGTAAATCTGTATACACACATAGAATGTAAAGAATGCGTTTTAGAATAAGATTAATAAAATACATTAGAGAATACAATCCACCTCTGTTCTTCTGGCGCAGAAAATCAACTTCCTGGTGCAAAGCAACCAGGGTTGCTTGATGCTGTTCTTGTAAAAATTTCATATTTTGTTCTAACTGAGCTACT
>NW_015377659.1:0-666 GCF_001272555.1 Dufourea novaeangliae | reverse complement strand
AGGATGCATATAAAATCATTGACTCTACCAGTTTGTTCACAAGGCTACCTACTTTAGAGAATAATACCAGTTGTATCAAAAGATCGAATAGTACTGATATTATATGTAGAAAGTTTACATTTACTCATACATTTGGACCAGAAACTACCCAACTGGAACTGTTTGAACAAGCCGTTAAGCCGCATATGATAGACTTCTTAGCTGGTCAGAATTCTACTATCATGACTTATGGTAAAAATAACAATATATCTCTTATTTACATGCAATATTTTGAATATTTTAAGATTGTTTCTTATCCTGGAACTTAAAAAACTTCTTTAAATTACTTTTATCAATGAGTATTGTATTAGTAACACAATTATTTCATAGGTACAACAAATTCGGGAAAGTCTTATACATTACAAGGCACTACCACATCCCCTGGAATCATACCAAGATGTCTAGAATTTGTGTTTTCAAATATTACTACAAAATCAACAGCCTCTTATAAACCAGTAAATCACTGCGATGTTGTTTGTTTGGATCCTCTTGAACGTGCTCAAGAATTAGAAATAAAAACGAAATTATTAACTTTTGCTTCCATGGATAAACATCACTATATTAATGCTTACACAGAAATGCAGAAATTATTGCAAGAGGAATCACCGATCAGACCTAGTCAGTGTG
>NW_015377658.1:0-661 GCF_001272555.1 Dufourea novaeangliae | reverse complement strand
AAACTTAGAAGATACTCCACCTACGAAAAACTTGTTACTGCTAAGTAATAGTCCTCTTCATACGGAACAACTTCTGTGAATAAACTTTTCTGATGTCTCTAAAAATAACGGAGATAATTAATGTAACTGTAAAGTGCGCATATACAGCCCACCCTGGATGTAGCTGTGTTGAACGGCCGAGTGGTGGGGAAACCGCTCGGGTAACTGGCGTCTGCTTCCTGCACGGTTCCTGTAATTCTGGCCCGCTACAGCCCCGACTAGTGCGGGAAACGAATGTCTACTGTATATTCCAATCATGTGACATCGTATCAACCTCTCTATGATCTCTACAGCTTGAACTTTTGTTGTATATTGTACAGGCTTCATGCATGGTATTTGTCTACAATGTAGACTCTACAGAATCGTTAGAAAAATTCAATTCATATTAAATGATGCACCGATGACTTACGAACATTTGAAATACAGATAACATGAGTTCACAGAGTTACGCAGAATGAGTATTCTCAAAAATACTTCCATCAGAATTTATTTATCCAGTACCGACTTCGCTATATTTGGGACCTGTACATGTACAAACACATACATATCTGCAGGCTCTCTTAGGTTCCTTATTAGTGCCATAGACATATATAGACGGAGCATGAACTGAGCGGGGGAGAAA
>NW_015377657.1:0-678 GCF_001272555.1 Dufourea novaeangliae | reverse complement strand
AAAGCAATACAGTCCCCGTTAGAGTATGCCGATCGTCCAAGTTTCATTAAGACTCGCGATTCCGCGGGACTCGGCTCCCAGTTCGCGAATAGTTCCGCGAGAATAAATAACGGAACGGGCCCCGTGGCGAGCCTGTTCCGTGAACGAGAAATCGGACGAAATAAGTTTCTCGGCGTCGAATTGAAATAGCCAGGGATAGCCTTCAACCCCCCCCCCCTAATCCGTCCCTGGCCGGAGGACCACGATCTCACGTTCGACGGTGAAACGTAGAGGCGGAGAGTGTGGTGAAATCATCGCCGCGTGTTACGGTTTGCACCCTCATAGAGAAAATCACGTGGGAGACATAATAGGAATGTAGGTACTAGCGAAAGCACTATCCGACGGAATTTTCAAACAACATAAGTTAGCCCCGGCTCCGATAATGTCGGCACGTAGATAGAGAGAGAAAGAAAGAGAGAGAAACAGAGAGAAAGAGAACCCCAGCAAGAAAGTGCTGAATGCGATTCTGTGATTATTTTATTTCGGTCGACGGTATTGGAATATCTAGATGGCATCGAAACGCGCCAAACCACTCGTTCCCCCTATCGACCCCGGGGACAAATAGCCACCTTTCTCGCGACTCCGCCACTCTCCGTGCTTCGTATTAACCTTAATTTCACCTGTCCCCCCCCCCCCCCC
>NW_015377656.1:0-686 GCF_001272555.1 Dufourea novaeangliae | reverse complement strand
CAGTTTGTCAAGAAACTGTTTACACACTGTGAAATAAGTTGAATTTTTGACTTTAAAGCTAAAAATAAAGGGTTTTTTGCTTAATTAAACGCAATTTTTTTATAAAATATAATTAAACAATATTTATTTTACTTATAAATCAAAAAACAAATTAAAAATATTAAATATACAAGAAAATAAACAACAAATTCCAAGTTTACACACTTTTGAGACTGTCAAGAAACTCTTTACACATTTTGTTTTCCTACTTTGTTTTGTTCTTTTTCTTAGAACGAACTCGATTTTTCCGTTATTTTTGGCTTTGCATTGCTTTTTACAACGCTTCTATTGAAATTTGTTGACTTTGCTTGTGAAATTTTGCTGATCAAACGTGCTTAAAGCGAATTATTAAATTTAATAAAATGCCTGGAAAGAGATTAACTTTTGAAGTTACCCAATTAATAAACTATAACCACCAGTTGGGAAAATCTTTTCCAGAATTAGTATAAATGTTTCCTGTATCCCGTAAGACCGTCTACAATGTTTTAAAAGGCTCGGAAAAAGAGGGCAGGCTTGAACCTAAGAGTGGTGGTGGGCGGAAAATTAAAATTAAAAAGCGTGTAGACCGCTTTATTATGCGAATAGTGATTGCGAACCCCCGAATCTCGGTCAGATCACTTGCTCTGGATATCAGGCAAGAATGCCAC
>NW_015377655.1:0-658 GCF_001272555.1 Dufourea novaeangliae | reverse complement strand
CCCTTCAGGGCATAACCAATAAGGAGGCGAATTTTGGTAACGCCTTCAGCGAACTTGGAAGAAACGCGACGTCACACGAAACTCGACAAGCATTCGAAAACATTCACTCGTATTCGAACATTCATTCGCAAACACTCGTATCGACAAAAGTCACACGGACTCAATTCATTCGACAACATTCACCTCACGATTCGTCAGCTCTACCGGTCGAGCAATTATATTAATTATTCTCACTTAAAGAATATTGAAACAGTTGCCTAATATTAATTTGGCGAGCAACAGTCGCAACTATACGCGTACCACGACGGTCGAGCCTGGAATTTACAACTCGTTACTTTTTTCCCTAGTGGTAGCCGAGTATGCTCGTCGGTGTACACGAATCGTATACGCGGCGAGACGATTTCCAGAACGGAAACTCTTGACTTTCACGCTTGTGTGTTTCTGCAGGCGTAGGAAAACTCGCCCGTTTGCCGCGAATTATCAATGAGATCATCGAACGGGAACAACCGTGGACGCTACCACGATTACACGAAGGAAATCGGTACGGAAATAGTCGCATGGAACCGGGTGAACTGTAAGCATGTACGAAGCGTGGGCTCTATCGAGACGATCGAGAGTTTTACGGAGCTGATGAATCATTGACATGATCGTGACAGTC
>NW_015377654.1:0-677 GCF_001272555.1 Dufourea novaeangliae | reverse complement strand
AAAAAATACGCTTCAACTGAATTCCCTCTGTAAATTCTTTTTCTGTACATATTCCGCCTAGGACAAAAGAAGTCAAACATCCTCTTTATCACAGCAAATATACCGAATTTTTACTGGCTCTTCTCGCGAAAATCCTCTGCAAGATCTTCTCACGTTCTGTCGGCAAAGAAGTGTTACTTACGTCTACAAAACAAGCATAAAAGTGTAATATTAATAAGAATCAAGCACAATTTTTAATACATGAATTTCTGCAGTAGTTGTTGTTTTTTCTAGATTCAATGTAAAAGGTAACATTTTAAACTTTATTAGAAACTTTTTGGAAGAAATATTTATCAGTAGATTGTGGAAATTTATGCAAATTCACAATTTGTGGTACTAATATTTAAAAATTAAAATTTGACAGTATTTTGAATTTTGCACTCGAGGCTTGACTACGTTAATATTAGCACATAAGTGATATTAAACAGTATATACAATAATATGTACAATTTTATGAAAATGCAATAAAATAAAGATTGTAATACTGTTTTATGCTATTCATGAAAATGTATAGTACTAAATGTGTAATACTATTTATGAATAGTATTAAACAGTATTAAAATCTTTACTTTATTGTACTTTCATAATATAATATAAATGTATATTATGAATATTATGTATTATATAAAAAAAAAAAT
>NW_015377653.1:0-677 GCF_001272555.1 Dufourea novaeangliae | reverse complement strand
ATCCTCCATCATAAAAGTCCATTCGCGAGGACGCCAGTGCGCATACATTCCCTGTTTGGAATGCAGCCTTATTACCAAAGCCAAAGTAACGAGAGCGACTCGCGGCGAACGGGGGCGACCGGTTCTCACTCGAAACTTTTCTTTCAATGGGTATAATTCGAAGGGGGTTGCCCCGGCCAGGAGAGCCGCGAATAAGAAAGTCTCGGTCAGTAGGTGCCGCCGTCGCCCCTGCGTATACGAAGTACATTTTCCATCGTCTTCGAGCGATTTATGTACTTCTTTTGGAGGTCAGGGCTCGCCCACGCAGCGCTGAGTTCGAGCGGTGGGCGTGGCGTCGGGCGTGGCCCCGCGGAACGGCGGAGCGGGGGGCGGGGCGGGGCGTCGCTCTCCCCCCTCCGCGTCGATTCCTCAATTTCTGCGGCCTGGGTGAGTGTGTAGGAGGTTTATATGTGTCTCCCCTGGCGCGTGTGTGTGTACACAGGCAGCCTCAGCGTTTTCCTTCGCGACGTGTGCGTTATATCCCGTGACACCGTCGTTCCCGCTCGGACACGGGTCACAGACAGTACACTTTGCCCGGTTTTTTTTCGGTCAATCGCGGGGCCAAACGATCATCTTTGGCCCGCGACATTGAATCGCGGTGTTTCGCGGTCCAAATCAGACTTTTCTGTTTTTTTTTT
>NW_015377652.1:0-665 GCF_001272555.1 Dufourea novaeangliae | reverse complement strand
AATTGTCATACAACATATATCCGTAGAGTAAAGCAAACTATAATGTATATGTTAGTTCGTCTCAGTAATATTATCTTGAACAGTTTTACACATTTTAATCGAGTACCAGGGGTTGACCAGCAGTATGAAAGAAATCCTTCTGACTACATTCTCATTGTTCCTATCTTAATCATTCGAGTAGCACTCCATTCGGAAGATTTCTTCGGTCGATATTTCCAAAGCTCCTCTTCAAAGCCCCTCGGAATGCACTTCACAAATCGCAAGCTAACAATTAGAAGTCACCCATCTACACTACAAGGACCTACCCCGAACGATCTGCTCGTCTGCGAAGCAACGTGGTGCCGCAAATTCTCGCCTGCTGCCCCACGCGTCTCCCTTCGTCGAGAAGGGGGGGGGGGAAGAATCCAAGTCTGGGGTCTCGTAAAATTTACGCGACGCTCGCCGACGTCGTGACGCGTACAACTGCATAACGCATAAAGTAACCCCCATTAACAGACCATAAATTCAATCCCTGCGGCACCGTTGTTATGTATGAGCGTCGTTAGTGTTAATAGAGTGTTAATTGCACCTATACCGCTCTCGATTCTGTTCAGGTGACGGAGCCGCTGATGGTGGTAGAAGGCGAGACAGACGGGCCGAAGAGAAAGAGAGAGAGAGGGAGGGAG
>NW_015377651.1:0-658 GCF_001272555.1 Dufourea novaeangliae | reverse complement strand
GGGAGCAGTTTTCCGCGCTGCACAGTGTTACCATTGTACATATCCCCCTCTCCTCTCTATGGAGCGTCGAGGACTCGCAGTGATTCCGTTAGGCCACGAAAAAAAAAGAAAAGAAAGAACACATGGACGAAGAACGTGTGCTCCCAATTAACACAGTTGCCTCGTCTCGCGTGGAAAGAGAGAATAACGAGAGATCGCTGGGTGGTGTAGGCGGCTCGAATTGCCGCGAATTAAGGCCTAATGGGAATCAAGTTATGCTTGGCCTTTTGGCTCGTCAACCGTGCGTACAGCCGCGACGCGTCGATTTCGAACCTGTACGTGTCCGTCAGTCTTACTACAATATTAACATAACGCGACGGCGTCGTCGTTGCTCCATCGATAATATTATTTCTCTAGTGGGTGACCTCGACGACCCTGACATTTTCCGTCGATCGATATAACGACCGTTTCGCTGGTATATCGATATTGATTCTCTCTGTTTATTAAACGCGCCAGTTGTATCGTTTCGTTTTATTTTGCCTTAAAGAATCACCCCTTACATTTTTTCCCACTAGTAGTCGAACACCCTGTATATATCTCGGAAACTAAGCGCACTGGGTGCTACATGTTCAGGAAAAAGTTGTTCGAAAAGTTGAGTTCAATAACAGTATGATTCCGT
>NW_015377650.1:0-663 GCF_001272555.1 Dufourea novaeangliae | reverse complement strand
CATCCCCCCCCCCCGCCCCGCAATATTCTAGCACATCAGCTTCCCATCACTTTTTTCGTCCTTTGTTCCCAACCGACCGTGCCTTAATCTAAATTCTTAATTTTCCGTAAACAAAACAACGTTACGGCAGAGTCTTTAAGGATCCAGATACTAAAAGCGCGACGAAAAATAATTGGAGCAGAGGTGATTTCCTTGATTGTTCTGGTAAAAACTGTAGAACCATGTTTTAATTCTTTTATTTCCCATCGACTACAAAAGGTTATTAGCGACCACAATGTTCAGGTATATTACATTTGAAAGTAGCTTTATTTCCTGGAGGAATCAAAACAGTGGCCATAGTATAAAATAAGTAGAAAAGAAAATAAATGAGTTCCGAGAGAAAATAAATGATTTCATTGCTATCCGCTGCAACGCTTTGTCATGGCCGTGGCGCTTCGTCTCGCGACGGAATGAACAATTACCATTACTATTAATAACATTAAAAATTCGGTTTGGCACGCTATTACTTAAATCCTGAAGCGTCTCCACGCTTAATTCGCGCCATGCGAACAACCAAGTTTCATTAAAATCTGAATTTTCGGGTTTGGAACTTTCCCCTTCTTAGTGACCCAATGTTTTTTCATAATTGGCGAAATTGATACTTTAAGTTGTGGCCTGTGATAT
>NW_015377649.1:0-658 GCF_001272555.1 Dufourea novaeangliae | reverse complement strand
AAGAAGAATTATTTGAGAAACAATACAGAATAGATGAGTTAGAAGCAGATTTGGAGAGTGTGAGTATTTGTTTAACAGAGAAGACAAAATCTGTAGAGGTACTAGAAGATAAATTAGAAAGTCAGAATAAGAAAATGACGGATTATGAGAATAAAATGCAAGATATGCAAGAGCAACTAAGCAAATTCGAAAGTGAAAAACTACTACTATTGGATGAAATTAAACTTCTGAAGAAGACAGCCTTGACTAGGAACATTATAAACGATATAGAATGTAAAAACGATGTATGCTATTTTTCGACTGCATAAAAAGTATAAATAATCTTGTAAACTGTAACTTACATTATAAATTATACTGTAATAGGTGCTTGGTAAATCCTACGATTTGAAGAGTATATCGGACCAAATAAGCAAGTTGCAAGTTAATAGTACAGAACCTAAAGTTGAAAACGAGAAAGCTGTTCAGCATGAAATCGAAATAGAAACAGCTGAGATAGGATGCCAAGTGCACACTGAGGCAGAAGTAGAACAGGTTCATAGTATTGAAAGTGAACTTCAAAATAAGAGTAGTCAGACTATTGAAAGTACTACAACTGAAGAAATTACCCAAACAAGTTTCATCGAGGAATATAACGAGTCCGATGTCGCTCTGGCTGAAT
>NW_015377648.1:0-661 GCF_001272555.1 Dufourea novaeangliae | reverse complement strand
TCTCACTTTAATATAGGAATGATTAGACTCTTTCTTCGAACATGCCAAAACGATTGAATACATCCTAGAATTGCTATTTCGTCTACTCAGTCTGTACTTTCTAGTGTTATAGAATGACAGTCTGTATTTATCGAAATACTGTCCATATTTGGCAAATACACAAGTACAATTATTTTTATGTTACTATACATTAAAACCAGATGTACCGACGAGACTCGTATATCTATTTCTATCGAGTCGATAAATATGACTTCTGAAAATAAACAAACTAGTGAATTAACATATTTTCTCACTTACATATCGTCGCTGTAGTTCTTAATTGTTCTATCTCCACTAGTCTGTAAACTGAGAAAACTGAATTTAAAGTTTATGAAGCATAATATTATAGAGGAAAGAAAGTAGTGAAATAGTCAAACAAACTATAATATAATTTTCTGAATAGTTATTTATTACAATATTTAACAAAATTTTATCTCATTATCAACATAAATTTTTAATCGTTGTTAGTATTTGGAGATACAACCATTAAAATAAAACTTTCAAAGTTTCGGAGCTAGGACTTAAAAGAACAGTAGACGTTTTCTAGGTTGAAGTTTCTTTACATTATGGTGAATTTGTATTATTTGTACCAATAAGACGCACGTAAATTAATTAACTACAT
>NW_015377646.1:0-608 GCF_001272555.1 Dufourea novaeangliae | reverse complement strand
CATGCGCATGCGCACGAAGGCTCCCATGTGGGAGAAAATCCCACGTCCTGGCATCACTGGGCATGAGTTGGAGCAACTTTTTCCTTAGCAACACTGTAATCTGAGGCTTCGTTGCCAAGATATTAACGAAAAACCCCGACCAATCAGAGCGCGAGTCTACCAGCCGAGTTCCCGCGCTAGCGGTGGCTACGTGCTGCGCTTGTACTACGAAACTCCGAACAAGTAGGTTAGCGTGCATCGCAGGAAACTGCGTATAACAGCAAATAAAAAAGACGTAACAAATAAAATCATATTTTTTATCATCTGTCGTTTGTTATTTAAAGCGATTTCTGAATGAAGCATAAATATAGGAAAATTATGTGTAACGTAAAACGACGAATGCACAGTTACTTTTTTAAACAGAATGGAAAATAATAATTATTTGAAGAGGGAGGTTCAGGAATTTGTAAATTCCTTTTTCAAATAACGTATTAACGAAAAGGTAATATAACAGAAAATGAACGTGTAGTGATCGTAGTTCGTCATTGAGATAAAAATCCGTAGTTTAATAACGGGCAACAATGTCACTGATAATGAATAAGTTTCTTCGAAAAGCCCGAAGAAAATTG
>NW_015377645.1:0-619 GCF_001272555.1 Dufourea novaeangliae | reverse complement strand
GTCATTTGGACCAATTTTAAAAGAGTTGTTCCGTTTTAAAGGGTGTGCGAATACTTTTTACACCCACTGTAAGAATAGACCTAAAATCTTATGGGGCTTGGTGTCCCACAAAAATCACGCTGGTTCGAGCGCACCTCAACATAAACGTTTCCGATATCAGGAACTACGCTCGACACTGTGATAACGTACAGCACACACACACATTCGTGACTGCATATAACGATACATACGTACATACATTATTGCCCCGGTTTCGCTAGCAAGGAATGGAAATCTGAAATGGTACGGGGGCTTCTGACGCCCCTGAAGCATGGGACAGAAAATTACATTGCATGTTAGGTCTATTCTTATATCTCGTCTATGGCGTTGCCAGTGTATGTGCCGACACTGTCGTGCACTATGCTTACCATTTGCACACAGATTGATTCAGTGAGGTAATTTGGAACAAGTTTTTCTTAAGAAAAATATTGTCCGAGGCTTTGTTAACGAGATATTAATAAAAAACCCCGACTAATCAGAACGCCTTGATTGGTCGGGGTTTTTTGTTAATATCTCGTTAAGGGGTCATGCTCAGTCAGGAGGCCAAAAAAAGAGTGTTCTTTAGGAATTTTTTTCTCGA
>NW_015377644.1:0-637 GCF_001272555.1 Dufourea novaeangliae | reverse complement strand
GGGCCCACTTGGCCACGATGCCGAGGGTGTGCGAGTCTGGACATTATAAAACTGTCTCCTTCTTCTGCAATGCGACCACCCGCGAATTGCCTGTAATGTGTTACTGCTATCGACGAAGACCTTGCCTATTCTGTTTTCGGCTGTTCCTCTTGACATTAACTTCTAAAAAGAGCTTTCAACGTCGAATGCCAACTCTATGTTATAAACGTTTCATATTACACCGAATGTATGTGTTTAACAATTTTCTTTATTTTATTTTATGTAATTTCTTCATGCATCGTAATGCAGGTACTACAAATTTCATCTTAGTTTCATTCTGATATCATTATACGTTTTGTATGATGCATGTTAATTGCATGTTATTCTTTTGCGGATACAAGAACCTCAAACACTTGGAGTAAGATCGAAGTGGTAATAAAGTATGCAATGCATATAAAACATACAGTAAGTCAATATTCAGTATTTCAGGAATAAAGATATTATCCTATTGAGCAAAGCTTCAAACGACAAGCAATTAACGCATGTACTCGTTTAAAATTACTCCAAGTGTTTGAGGTTCTTGTATTCGCAAAATAATAATATGCAATTAACATGGATCATACAAAACGTATAATAATATTAGAATGAAACTAAGATG
>NW_015377643.1:0-652 GCF_001272555.1 Dufourea novaeangliae | reverse complement strand
ACGAAAGACGTATAAACGTCGCTCGAGACGTGAAATTCGTCGGAATACCGGAAGTCACGACGAAAAGCGAAGATTCAGTGAATAGTCTCAAATATAATGACGGAATGTCTGCGGAGATTGAACTGATATTTCCCATGGTAAGACAACGAGACGAAGAGGACATCCGAAATCGTGTGGAAGACCAACACGACCAACAAGGCGAAGTCGATCAACAGGATGCAGGCGAAGGCGATGATGCTGTCCATCCATGTCGAGGTCGAGGAAGACCCAGAATCGAGAGAACAGGCCTCAGGGGGAGACCCAGGAAGATATACCAAGCGGCAAATTCTGCCGAAGAAATTACTTGTCTGGCTGAAATTCCCCTGGAACAGGCTGTTCATGGGCCGTGCTCCGACGAGTGGCGCGAGGCAATAGCTTCGGAAATAAAATCCATTATCAAAAACGATACATGGATCGTCACTGAAAGACCAAAGGATCAGAAGGTGATCGGTAGTCGAATCGTGCTGCGAAACAAGTACGACCATAACGGCAAATTGGATAGATTTTTGCGAAACGTTCGCACCCGTAGCGCGAATTGGATCGGTCCGGACGTTGATGGCACTGGCCGCAGAAAACGGGATGAAGGTGAATCAATTCGATATCACCACTGCAT
>NW_015377642.1:0-652 GCF_001272555.1 Dufourea novaeangliae | reverse complement strand
TAATATAATTAATAATAATTATGTTAATAATTCGAATGAATGATAATGATCAGTAATAATAATATTTAATTTGAATAATATCATCCACCGATCTATAGAAGTACTGCTTTTTTATCTTTTCATCTTTTTGTTTGCACGTTAAAATAATAGTTTAAAAGTCATTGATGAAAATAATTTCGTACTAGCATGGCCTGCGCAAACGAGGGACTGGACGTTAGGCAGTATAATATATTGCGGGCCGCGGAAAAATATTATGGGAATGCATTCGCAGTAGAGACTGTCCTTCGGCCTCGAGTTCTTCGCTCGTTCAGGGTTGCTAAGTCGTTCGACACTTCCATACGCCTTTGTTTAAACGACGAGAAACTCTGTACAGAAGGAAGAACTACATTAATAATTTATGACTGCCAAAAGATCGAAATTATTAAAAAAAAAATTGATTACTGTAAAAAAACAGTGTATGCAAATAAATTTCTTGTCAAAAATGTAAGATAGAATAAAATAGATTGTTCTATAAAAAATCCTCAAGGTACTCTTAGACGTTACAATAGGTATTATATTTTATTGAGTTCAATATTTATTTTGCATGAAATCGAATAATGATATGTATGAATAATATATGTATAATAAATTTGATTTGTTATCAATTTATTAA
>NW_015377641.1:0-652 GCF_001272555.1 Dufourea novaeangliae | reverse complement strand
TAAAATAATTGCATGTTCTTTCCGCTAAGGTTTATAAAATAATATTGTTAAATACGAAATAAGTTGTATATGTATAATTATACGAATTGTTAGTTGGAAAAGTTTGTGACTACTACACTGTCGCTTCCAGTGAACGTATACATTTGTGAATCTCGTATCGGCTGTGCCACGGCGCGGTTTGTGCTCGTCACTCCTCGGTTGGAGGCGCGTACGTGGTGAGGATATATGAAGCGGTTTGATTCGATATGTATTAAGTTGGTTGTGACTTCTCGACGGCGTACCGTTTCTCGCCTAACGGATTTTAGTAATTATTAACGACTTAACTGCATCGCGTCCAGACGTAGAGTGAGGATCGACGGGCTCGCATGGACCTCATGGATATAAGAATAACGGAATGAAGCATAACCTCCTACTTTGCGCGAGGGGAGTGAAGTCACTTTCGCGGTACGCGGAGCACGGTCACGTGGTGCACTGGTGCCACATTGGTGATTGGTTGGAGCATAAATGCGCGAAATTTCAAGATTGGGACCTTTAATATCTTTACAATTATAAATGTACGATAGAATATTTTCAGTGAAACAGAGAAACAAAGTGTTTTATTTATAAATCAACATACTGAAATATTAATGGTATCATATAAATGCATGTCATC
>NW_015377640.1:0-651 GCF_001272555.1 Dufourea novaeangliae | reverse complement strand
AGAGAGAGAGAGAGAGAGAGACGAAAGGGAAGGAAGAAAACGGCGGAGCAGAGAGCCTAGCAAGATAGAGGGGCTCGGTGGGAGGATGGCGGTCAGAATTTATGGCCGCTTTATCACTTTACCGGCCTTGCCGCGTCTCCGTGAGGAGGGCCAGGATCTCACGATGAACTTTGGCACTCGACTCCGCTGCACTCGACGAACGGTGAGCCCTCTAACTTTCTTGTTTACTCGCGTTTCGCTGGAGAGAGATTACGCATACACCTGTTTTCCTCTTTATCCGTTTCTTTTCCACGGGACTTTCGATGTTGAACGAGACACGGCGGCACGGGAATGGGGAATTAGGTTGTCTTTTACGTATTCTGATAATACTCAAATTTGATCAGACAAACACTACCGTTTGGGTTAGTGTGATTAGAGGAATAATATAGAGGAGGTGGTATAAATATGGGCTACCATGTTTACTTCAAGACTTATTGCTAAATCTGTTGGAGATCTTCAAGATGGAACACTTCATTGCATCTAAAACATGTTTGCTTTACGATATGGAATTAAAATAAGCTTCTTTCTTTTTGAGTCATAGAAGCACCTAACATGACCCTATACTTTCAACTAGCTCATAGTTACACCCTAGCCTGTATTTGAACCACATCT
>NW_015377639.1:0-650 GCF_001272555.1 Dufourea novaeangliae | reverse complement strand
CCCCCCCCCCCCCCCCCCCCTCTCGCTCGTTCTCTTTCGACGTCTGTAATCGCGTTCGGTTAATATTCTCGAATCCCGTTCGATTCTGACGACCGGGCCGAGAATTGAAGTCGATCTATTTTAAATCTTTCGAACTAACTGAATTTAAATCTCGGAGGCAGCCTGACCCTCTGCGCTCACCGGAAACTTTTCAGAGACCAACGTAGCGACGGTCCGTCTGTGGTTTTGTTTCTAGGAGGATTTATACATGCTTCGGATCTGAAGACTGGTCGTTAATTAATTTCGCTTGATATTTTGTAAATCAGATAGTAAAGATGGAATATTTGGTGGAGGAGAATTGTTGTGGCAGTGACCGCTGGGTACGAAGGGTTGAATAATTAATGGTTTGGTAGTTGGTCTTCAGGTTTTCGATGGAATGGCGTTAATCGTTTATTTAATGGACCGTCTTTATGGTTGTTGTATTGATAATGAGATATTGCTTATTTTTGTGTTGATAGGGTTTGGGATTTGGGAAGATCGTTCAGTACGGTGGTTGACCGAATTCTTACAAAAAATATATTTTTTGTGTCTGTGTAAAAATAAATTCACAATATCACAGTTTCTATACTGGATGAATTTGACCAGATTGTTCACCAAAAATACACAAAAAT
>NW_015377638.1:0-646 GCF_001272555.1 Dufourea novaeangliae | reverse complement strand
CTCCCGCCGTTGACCCGCGCTTACTTGAATTTCTTCACTTTGACATTCAGAGCACTGGGCAGAAATCACATTGTGTCAACACCCGCTAGGGCCATCACAATGCTTTGTTTTAATTAGACAGTCGGATTCCCCAAGTCCGTGCCAGTTCTGAATTGATTGTTAATTGATAATCGTTATAATTAATAAGAACTAATTGGTTTAACCCAAATAGTATTCTTAAAAATTTTAGCAAGAAAGTTCCACAATTGGCTACGTAACTAAACTATCCGGGGAACAAGTAACTAACATAAATGCTAGAAACTCTATTTACCCAGAACGAGCACATAAACCATGTTATTGTTTCCCAATCAAGCCCGACTATCTCAATCTTCAGAGCCAATCCTTATCCCGAAGTTACGGATCTAATTTGCCGACTTCCCTTACCTACATTATTCTATCGACTAGAGACTCTTCACCTTGGAGACCAGCTGCGGATATTGGTACGGCCTGTTGAGAAGTTTGCGTGTCCCCACCATAAATTTTCAAGGTCCGAGGAGAAAATATCGACACAACAGTATATGTCATGCTCTTCTAGCCCATCTACCATATCTCTCTGCGAAAGACTTCCATGGTAGTACGGCTATAAAACAGAAAAGAAAACTCTTCC
>NW_015377637.1:0-640 GCF_001272555.1 Dufourea novaeangliae | reverse complement strand
CGTTCATGGGAACAGAATTCGTGGCGGTCGTGTGTACGCTGCGTGGCCGCCGTTTTATTTAGATTTTATTTCAGTAAAAAGCCTGTCGCGTACGTGACGGCACGTATGCACGTATCGCATCGCGTCCCTGGGTCCGCCCCCCTCCAGTCGACCCTCCTTCCCATCTGTCCGTGCGTATCCTTTTTCTCGCGTGATTTTGCGACGATAATCACGATCCAGCGTTACGTCGTCGGTTATTCTCGATGAAATGACGAAACGAACCACCCAGCCGAGGCTGGTGAACAGCAGAGAAGATGCCACCGAGTGTAGATACAAAGGAGCACTCGAGCAAGAAGAATAGGAAGCGAAGACGCGGGACACGAGCGGCGGGATCGCGTGCGCAGGTGCAACGTAATAGCAGGTAGCTCGAACGAACACCTTCGCGATAAATCCACAACATTCGGAACGTCTTAGAACCCGTCATTTGCGACCGTCCGGAATAAAACGAAACGAAACGGACCGAACAACGACAGGTAACCATTAGTCGAGACGCTCGAACGGAAGATCCGATCGCGTGGTCCCGCTGGATCGAACCGAAGAACGCGAAGGGGATACCATCCCAGGTCGTTGATGGGCCAAGTTTGCCGTACCGATTCGTTCG
>NW_015377636.1:0-637 GCF_001272555.1 Dufourea novaeangliae | reverse complement strand
AATAAGCCGCATGCTTTAAGTCGCTAACTACCCGTGTTGTGCAGCTTATGTGTGTGACAGAGACAGAGCAAGTGTTGGTTCTTGCTCTGCTGTGTCACACATATAGTCTGCTCAGCAGGGATACGCTATACGCTACCGATGACACGTTTAACCCTTTGCACTCGGAATTTCTAATTTTCGCGACAGTCGAGTGCAAAGGGTTAAGGCCCCTTCCTCCTTTAGCAACCAGAAAAAGAGGTGATACTTGGGAATTTTTGTTTAAAGAAAGCAAATTCCGTGTTGTCGTCCATTGTGTGTAAGTACATATTTACTTACTCCAAAGCCCTATTGTGTTCCCTGATGCAAAGTTTAAATTTCTGGAATATCTGTTCGTGTTCCCGTTTCGAAAAGTTTCTGTTGCTTGCGTTCATTATATCCTCGCCCGTGCACACAGTGTTCACGCCCAAAACATGCACTGTTTTTAATCGGTATCTGTGGAGACGGAGGATGATAATCATTAATAACGTATGTATGCTCTTGTTATGAATCACATTACAGTCAATGTTAAATCTTCGATAGCCTTCTAATAGCGAATAAGCCTGGCAGTTAAATATCTGCAACGTTTTTTCCTTATGAATTAAATGTACTTGTATTCACT
>NW_015377635.1:0-639 GCF_001272555.1 Dufourea novaeangliae | reverse complement strand
AGAGAAATACATCGGTGCGCGAGGAGCTACGTGAAGACATATAATGGCGCGCGACGCGATTCAGACCGTACTGGAAGGTGATTAATAGCTGACTGTGACCGTGCAGCTTTGCGGTAATTTTCCCCGTACTGAAATAAACCGAACTTTGTATCGTGAAATATTTTTTTTCTTCCTGTGGAAATTTGTTGTACGAAGAGAAACACAGCTGATTCTTTTATGTGTTAGACAAGGGAATTTCGGGAAAGAAAATTCCGATTTCTTTAAAACTCCGTAAGTTTGCAGGGGAATAAAGAAATTTTTAACAATTTCATTGTATGGGTTTTATAGAGAATAACGGATCCATTAAAATGTTCGTTCTAACGTTTTTTTGGTATATCTATTGTAGTTTGCAAGATGTACAGGAAAATAGGAGAAAATATATAGATCATCACAATTAAGGAGTCCAAAAAATGGATGTGTCTCATAGACCATCTTGGAATGCATTCGAAGTAAACTCCAACAATTTGATAATGAAATCGAATGACTATAGAACCGTATGATTAAATCGTATCGTGAGTCATGATCGTTGACCACTCTAAATAACAACAACTCGTAACACCTGATCATTGTATGGAAGTAACCAGTGGATCAATGAGTCAC
>NW_015377634.1:0-637 GCF_001272555.1 Dufourea novaeangliae | reverse complement strand
GAAGATGTCTACCGTGAAAAGCCTACTATCGTGCAAGACATGAAAGAACGTATCACTAGAACTTGTGCAATGGTCGGAGCAAATACCATCGAACATGTAGTGCAGGTCGTGATCGTCCGTTTTAGACAATGTGTTGCTACTGAAGGCCATCACTTTGAACATTTGTTGCAAGTTTGTGAAAAGTTCATCGTTTTCATGATTCGCAGACGTTTTACAAATACACCATTTCGATTGTAAAGTGTAAGTTTGAGATTGCTGTGTTTTCCACCAAAAACGCAATTTTTTTGGGTGGTCGGTTAAAGGTTAACATTCCAATATCCTTCAATTTGTTCTTCCATGGACTGTAATACTATTGCAGCAGAAATATGTGTACACATTAAAAAAACATCGATGACTTTGATATCTCTAAAAAATGCCTTCGAAAAAAATGAATTTCCTGACAGCCCATTACGCCCATCAAACGGTGCAACTCTGTACCTACCGAAACATGCTTTCATAACTTTACCATATATACAAGTAGATGTTTAGGTGTTCGGTTTCTGGTGGCCCACCTTGTAAGTAGCACAGCTTGAGAAATACGTTGATATAACAAAATTGTATAAGAATATTTATTAGACATCAGAAGATCCGTTGCAGT
>NW_015377633.1:0-633 GCF_001272555.1 Dufourea novaeangliae | reverse complement strand
TCTTTTCCTTACCTGTTCTTTGACGTTCCAACAGATACAGCGTGAATGCTTTTAATCGGTAGTGCAGAGGCACTTTAGCGGAACGCGAGGCAAGTAGGTAGAGCGTTGACCAGTAGACGACGCGCTCGTCTCTGTTCTCCGTTCGATTCGATCGAGAGAGATGATCGTCATCGGATTCTCCTGTTACCGGAACGAACATGGACCCGTCCTACCTCATATTCTCTGTCTCACGATCTCGCATGTTCCAGGTTGAACCACATTCAGACGTCCAGGTGCTCGCTTTGTCCATTGAGTCGACCTTAAACGGAATTCTAGGGGCTTCTCTCGGATTTAATTTCTTATAATTTACTACATTCTTTCCCTCCTTATGTCATCGAGCATCTAAGGTCACTGTTCTAATCAAAGAAGATGATTCTTCTTACAGGTATTCACGATGCGAAACCTATCGATAAAAAATGTTATGTATCGGTTGATCGTCGTAAAAGTGGTATTTCCAGCATGGCGAAGGTGCTCCAAAAGGGGCGGCAGAATTTACAAGCGTTCGTGCCAAGAGAAAAGCAAATAAACGACATGGCGGACAACACTTTGAGAAATACTTTCGAGTACTTTCGCGATTTTCCCCTGCTTTCTAAG
>NW_015377632.1:0-626 GCF_001272555.1 Dufourea novaeangliae | reverse complement strand
TTAATTTTATTTGTAAGAAGGATGTGATATAATATACAAGACAGAAAGTATTAATTTATTAGACATTTATAATATTATATTAAGCCCTGTTACAATATGAACATTAATAATAAAAAAATAATAATAAACTTTTCAAAGGAAACTCAACATTTTGTTTATTCTGATTTTTTTTTCAATAACATTAATTCTGCAGCTTTATTTTTTAAGCGAGTAAATGCGGTCGAAAGCAGTTTCGGTTACAGTCACCTGTCCGCAGCAATAAACACACGTGATATAAAGTACTGCACTTAATACTGCGATGAAAAATAAAAATTACAAATAAACTGTAAATAAATGATGTACCGTTTTTGTGAAAAGATAACTTTTACAATATGGAGTAATAACGCTACATTACGTGTATTACTGTTGACAACCAAGATATAAATGTTTTTTAAGTAGGCATTCAGAACCGTCATATTGGGAAATCGATCAAAGCATCGTCTTGACGAATTTCAAACTACGATAAAAGAATTAATAACAATATTGCTCTACATGTTTCGTAATAATTATTTGTAATAAAATTAAAAATAATTTTATCATTAATCTTCAAGAGTTTATATACTTTCCAACATTAAATATTATTCGTT
>NW_015377631.1:0-628 GCF_001272555.1 Dufourea novaeangliae | reverse complement strand
AGTTAAAGAAAGCATTCAAAAAACGATCATACTAGGAGGTATCCTCCCTCGGTAATCTTCGTTATCTTCCCCCAATTCGAGTCTGTATCCTTCATTCTCACTTAAAATTGGACCACAACTGATGATTCCCTCGCTATAAGCTCGCCGCCGGTCCCGAATAAGGAGCTTCTAAACGGGGCAATACTATTCACACCTTCGATACATCTTCTGACTCATTTAAAGAAATACACTATTGTAAATTCAAGGGAAAATACGCATAAACTCGTGTTTAAATAGTCGATCCTGATTCCACAGAAACTAACTCGAAAGAAAGCTTTCGAGAAATTATTTTTTCGATTCTTATCCGAATCACGATTTATTACGATTGTTCTAAAACTCCGGTAGGAAAAATCGATTGGAGATCAATATTGAAAGAAAAAAAATTGCAAAAGTGTTGCAATAACATAATACACCATTCCGTTAAAGTGTCTCCCGCCGTGTTCTCGAAATTTTAGCGATTGGGGGTTTCGAGGAATTCCTCTGTGCAAAGAGATGTCGGTCTCGGAATGTGGGTTCTTCGCTTTGCCGCCGCGGGAATCATCGAACCCGCGAAGACAGACAATTACAGGGCACCGTTGTACGATTACGC
>NW_015377630.1:0-614 GCF_001272555.1 Dufourea novaeangliae | reverse complement strand
TAGAGGAGCTCACCAGACAAGATTTGCTCAGGAGGCTCGAGTGTGAGCGTCAGGCTTCTAGTTGTATCGATGAAATATCATCTCAAGCAGAGCTACATATCGGAGAAGGTGATGATGAGGATTACTTCACTGGTGAAAAAGGAAGAGTACTCGGAGATTTCTGGAATTTCTTTGAATCTCTCTTTACCCTTTTTGAAGTAGATGTAGATGATCCGAAAATCTACCAAATGCTCAAGGAGAAGAAAGAAAAAAATTGGCTTCTTTCGATAATTAAATTTATGCGTGACAAGCTTAAGGAGTTAATCAAGAAGATTTTTGCACGCGATTTAAGTTTCAATCAGAGGTTGGACAAAGAGATAAAAGAATTGCAGGAGAAATTAGGCAGTGGTGAGTTATCAGAAGAAGAGTTTGCAAGGGCGTTAGAAAGATTAACTGCATTGCAAGATCTGAAACTCAGGTTACAAATGGCCGTTGTCGGATGGATTGTTACAATGTTCGCAGAGATGTTTGGAGTTGAGTTGGCGGCTGCGGTAGAGGCATCTACAGAAAAAGAAGATAAAAAAGCAGAAAAAACATCATTAAAGGAAGAAAATAAAGAAGTTTGCGAAAACGTA
>NW_015377629.1:0-610 GCF_001272555.1 Dufourea novaeangliae | reverse complement strand
ATTGTTGTTAAATTTATAGAAATACTATTGTAAATTGTATATTTTCGTACGATTCTTTCAATAAAAAACAGTTAAATCATACATATGCGTTATTCATTAATCCCGACACTATCTCCACTCCTATTGCTAATATCAATTAACCAAAAAAAGTAATAAGAAATAATAAATAATAACGAAATAATTCATTCTGAAACTTTTAGGCTTATAAAATATTGTAACTTATATGCCGCAAATAATTCCCTCCCGTGTAATTTGCAAATATTCCATACCGTCTTCAAAGTTCATAAAGGTTTCATAAGTTTGACGCCGAAATTTTGATTACCGGTTGCATACGATAGAAGTATGTAATAATTTGCAGTAGTACTCTGCCGGATTCAATCTGTTGTTAGTACATGTAGATTACGGGACAATGAACGGTAGTGAAATGGCTTGCGTAAGTACACATTTGAGACGTGATCCTCTATCGCTATTGCTCGTACAACTTTCTAGCTCGGTCGAATGTTGCTCGTGCAACTGTCGAATTGAGACTGACGCTTGTGCGTGTTCTCGTGAGCAAATTATATAGTAACCCCAGCAACCATAGCAGTTTCTGCAGATACTACTACAGCCC
>NW_015377628.1:0-624 GCF_001272555.1 Dufourea novaeangliae | reverse complement strand
TTTTAGTTAATACATTGACATTTACGAAAATGACGAGTTACACTTTGGAAGAATGTTTGTTAATAGTGAAAACCCAATACAAACATTACAAACGTTGCAAACCAAGTTTTCAGGTCGTGTCATCTCTCATCTTGGAGACCAAAACTGGCCGCCAAGAAGTTGCGATTTAATCTGTTTGGATTATTTCCTCTGGGGCTTTTTGAAAAGTAAGGTCTATGCAAACCGTCCTGAGACAATTCAAGGACTGAAAGCAGAAATTGAACGCCAAATTCGTATAATTCACCGGCCCTTACTCCAAAACGTACTACGAAATTTCGTCGAAAGAATACATACCTTCCACCAGACCAACGGTGGCTATTTAACCGACATTTTATTTCATGTTTAATGTCATTAAGAACTCAGAAGATATCAACAATAAAATGTTAAAAAGAAGACAATTAAATTAATGTGTTTTTTAATTTATTTAAAATTCAAGTTCTTGCTGAGACACCCTTTACTAGGCAGGGTACGGAATGGGAGTGTCTTGTCAGTCAGGCATAGGATTGCCAGGAACTCGAGACACGTAGACCGCCTGTGGAGTGGGGAGGAAACAGCATGAGTGGGTATGGTTGCTCTGGCAACATC
>NW_015377627.1:0-624 GCF_001272555.1 Dufourea novaeangliae | reverse complement strand
CCGCGTATCGAGTTAAACGCGACGGCGGCGCGCAGCCCGCGCATAACGACGGACTAATTTATTCAGAAGCGTCATAATTGCGATATCGCAACGGGCTGCCATTGCGGATTACCGCAACGGAGTTTCTCCGTGCTGAAATTGCGAAACCGTGAGGGGGCGAACTGGCGGAGGAGCGTGGGTCGTGGTGGATAGAGCAGACCGTGGAAATCGGGGGGACCGCCCGAGGGGAAATGCTAATTCCGCGATTTGTAACGCGCGTCGTTTTTCGGCCGATGATCGACCGGAGATACGTGATACCGCACGGCGCGAACAAATCACGCGAGAATTGTACCGGGTGGATGGGGTGAAATGAAATTGCCGCGGGTTCGATCGCCCAGGCTGCTTGTTCCACGAACGGAAATGGAAGGTATTTTACAGGGTTCGGGGGGTGTAGGTCAGGGAGGAACGGATTCGTCGAGATGTTATAACAGAAAGTGTTTACACATTTGCACGGGTGAACGGCCGTTGGGGTTGTTGGACCGTGGGCTCGAGTTTGTTTGGACGAACCGAAACTCGTTAGCGAATCGTGGATTTTCAGCGTTAGCAGTATTTTATGCGGAGTCGAAAAACTGTGATCGTTTGACA
>NW_015377626.1:0-619 GCF_001272555.1 Dufourea novaeangliae | reverse complement strand
CGATGAAAATGAGTTCAAACATGACATTATTCAGACTATTTTCAATAATATGTCATTATTATCGCAACATTACGTACGAATAAAAATTGTTCGATTACAATTGAATTTTGGGGTTTTGCCACATAATCAAAAATATGCTATTCCTCATGGCGAAACAATATGTACCTATAACGCGTAAGTTTTCGCCGCAACATTCAAAACGTGCTATTCTTCGTGGCCAAAGACGAAACGTGCTAGTTTTTGTAGCCAACCATCCAAATGTGCTCCTTTTCACAGTGAACGCAAATGTGCTTTTCTTCGTAAGACAAATGAAATGTGCTACTTTTTATAACGCACGTCGGTATCATGTTTTATCATGTCACCTTTCAAGTTATACGTAGCTTAAAATTCTAATTAATTATTAATTATATATTAATAATTATTCATTATTACATGTATGTAGATAGATTTGATAGTATAATTAATGTCTTGCGCATTTCAGGACAACGATGGATACTGAAAGAAATACTTAGAAACTTGGAACGGAATCTACCGTTTATTAGATTAACGCGTATTAAAAATGCATTTGAAAGTGTTGATATGGTGACGTACGACATGACACGATTTTCCGAAGATACTG
>NW_015377625.1:0-615 GCF_001272555.1 Dufourea novaeangliae | reverse complement strand
TCCGACTTCCACTGGCGGATGGATGATATAATTGCCGGGGCCACGACCCTTTCGGACCCGTCCTGACTCGAGTTTTCTTGGTAATCTCTCCTTTCTTCGGATCCTTTCGCCCACGAGCCGCATCCCTTTTATTAATGTGTTTTTCGTTCGGCTTTACCGTCTTCTTTTCGTTTCGAGTCCGGTGATTCTTCGGGGGAGAGCAAAACACACCCCTGCTTGCGTGTAGCCTTCGGGAGTATGGTTACTGTATTCGTTTCTTTCGAGTGAATAATTATTTTTCATGTCTTTGATTTCTGTTGGGGGTCGTGGTTGGTGTGTGGCCGATGCTTGTTTTAGATAGATGGTTTAGTTGATAAATTTATTCTGTTTTAAATCGCAGGAGGCTTCTAAATGAGTCTATAACGGTTAACAATCAGGCGACAGTTTGATTAAGGTATATAAATGACACTTTGATTGGTTCCATTTGCATGTATACTTATGTATCAACATTTGATCAATTGCCTTTGCAATTCCTGTATTAGTACACCGTAGATCTGTGCACAGTTATGTTACAGCACATGGAAACACGAAAATCACAGCGAGGCCTACTTCATTTTACCTGTAGCTGAATAGAAA
>NW_015377624.1:0-612 GCF_001272555.1 Dufourea novaeangliae | reverse complement strand
GCGTTTTAATAATAGAAAAAACAAATTATATGACAATATATAATGTATTAAATAATATTATAATACATGTATTATAATAAAGCAGTTTTTTAAAAAATAAATGTTCGTATTGAAATGATGTTTGCGTTCTAAGGTTAAATATGAAGAATTAATTACTAATTATTTCTGGAACTGTCATCTCAAAAATAAAAGTAATTCTTACATTTTAACACAATACAATATTGTCACCGGTGACCAACACAGCGTTGAATCTGTAAAAAGTTTAAAGTAATGGATCGTGTGTTTCTCGTATCTCTTTTCAATTAACGCTTTCAATAATGGATGTTCACATGTACTCTTTTGCCAGTAAGTGACGTATTTTCGGCAGTACATGTGCGACGATCCTTTAAATTCTCCAACGTCACGTAACAATTAAATTGTCATTACCGATGATTCAAGTGTCGCCGCAAGTATCAAAATCAATAAGACATGTATTTCGAGTCAATCTAAAATATTATGTGATGAAATCGATAAAAAAAAACATGATAGAAAGTTTCATCCGTATCAGCCTCTGTTTATCAGACACGAAAAAGATAGCGTATTTTACACGTTTATCATCCAATAAACGAATAT
>NW_015377623.1:0-614 GCF_001272555.1 Dufourea novaeangliae | reverse complement strand
AGCACCTTTTATTATATAATTTCTTTGTGCAGGAGCTCATCCCTACACTGTGCCCTATCACTATTTCCCCCAGAGGCTCAAATCCAGATGATATCATCTTCCTCTCCCTCCCCCAGCTCTTCCAGAACCACCCCTCTTCCGGATCCAACTTCTTCGGATAATTCTTCTCTTTCAAAGACTAGAATATAGTCCTCGCTTACCAGTAGGCCTTTATCGCCTACCATCTTTTTCTCATATCGTCTCCCTTGCATCAGAGTGTTCCAATCGTCTCCTACCTCCCATAGGATTTCCTCCTCTTCCTCTTCTTCTATCTCTTCCAAGGGGGGTGTGAGATAGTCCTCCTCCCTCATTTCTTCGTCCCCCTCGCTAATCGGCGAGGTTACCGGGCTATACCTTGGTGGAATCTCACTCCAGGTATCCTCACCAATTGTAAAACCGTTTAAGAAAGGGACCTCTCCATTATCGGCATCTACTTCTCCATCCTTTGCCTGTTCTTCTGCCCCCAGTTGTTTATCCTCTCCCACTTCTATTTCCGCCTCCTGTGACCAATTACCCCTACCCCAGACGCCTGGGTTGCTCCTCGGCGGAGTCCCTTAAGTAGCCAAAGGCTGCAA
>NW_015377622.1:0-593 GCF_001272555.1 Dufourea novaeangliae | reverse complement strand
AAAACTACTTAAATTAAATAATATGATTCTGACAAGTGTACAGTGTTAGTGACCGTACAGTGAAATAAACACCGTCAGTGCGTTGACCCAACCGCACTTGTCAATACGTCTTTCGGTGGAGCCGTATACCTGTGACCAGCTGTACACTAGCTGTCACCCACCATAAACCGTTTCGTCCGTCGATGAGCAGGGTCGGTACAGTGACCTACTGACACAGGTCTACAAGCTGCAGCTGAATTTCCGAAAGGGTGAGTTCTATTCAATTTATTGTTGATTATTATTTTTTTAATGTAACGCAACCTATGACTTTTTCACGGCAATAATTCAGGATGCTTCCGTACGTACATTTTTCTGCGGGTTTCTTAAAGACAATTATTTGGAATCAGTATCATTGTAGCCCGTTACTGAACTACGGATTCTTATGTCAATAACGAACTACGATCACTATTACATTACCTTTTCCTTAATACGTTATTTGAAAAAGAATTTACTAATGCCTTCATCTCTATCTTTAAATAATTATTATTTTCGATTCTGTTTAAAAAAATAATTGTGTATTCGTCTTTTTACGTTACACATGATTTTCTTACATT
>NW_015377621.1:0-609 GCF_001272555.1 Dufourea novaeangliae | reverse complement strand
AACGCTAAGTAAAACACTATTTGGGTATACGGGTCCAAAAATGAATAATTACTGAGATATTCTTCGGTAAATGATGAAAAACTTTCGTGAATGTAAAATTCATGTAAAATTCATGTTATCCGTATAACACTTGCATACAATTGCCCTCCGAACTTGACGCCACCTGTCTACTTTCTTTGGAGACATCTAAAAAACAAAGTTAACTGCAAGCCATCAACCGATAATTACAGCAAGTAATGCTATAATTCAAAAAACACTTCAATTTGTGTCATTTGCACTTATTGCTGACTACGCACTTGTATTGATTGTATGCGGATTATTAGACACACAAAAATGGCTATAACTATGAAACAAGGTTAAATAGGACACATGTTTATATGAACTTTTATCATTGTTTTTGTGTTTTCTGTTCACTCCTGAAGTGGGTCCCACATGTTATGACGCAGCCTGTATAATTCTGGATAGTACCGTGTAAATATTCAAAGCTGACTATAGGGCTTTCCCATCAATATCACTTGTCTATTTCGCTGGATGACATCAGTCTACATATTAGGTTGATGAAAAGTGCGTAAATGGTCAATCACCACTCTCATATCTTTAGTCTTTAGT
>NW_015377620.1:0-603 GCF_001272555.1 Dufourea novaeangliae | reverse complement strand
CATAAATAAATTTTGTAATGTAACTATAGAAATATTCAATTGTTGTTGCATGAAAATATTTTGCACACTTTTCTAAATATGCTGATATCACTTTTTAATACATTATAAGTGATGGAGTACATTCATACCATACAGCTTTTGTACGAACATTTATTTGATAATTTCAATTTCTCGTGAATGGACTAGGTAGAATACACGGAAAAGAACACGTGTCGACGGTTCGCGATGCTTCGCAATATTTCTACTACTACGCGTTTATGCACGCCTCTCTCGCCATCCAGCGGGCCCTTCCCAACTCTCGCATACGCACACGCACGGAGCATACTTCGCTATCACATGTTAATAAAAGTTTCATTAACAAAGAACCAAAAATAAAAAAGTTTCATCATTACATTAGTATCGTGTCATCCGATGCCCGGACATGTAATCTTTTCTTGATCTTCCCTCGTTCAGCCGTCGGTTCGTGAAAGGGAAGCCGCCGCGGCGCGCCGGGCAAAAAACTAAGAGCTTGACAAGTTCCACGGCCCCCTTCCCAAGTGGTGGGGATGACGATGTAGGATTCATCGAGTCGTTTTCGTGTTGCGTTCAACGCGGGATTACTGT
>NW_015377619.1:0-607 GCF_001272555.1 Dufourea novaeangliae | reverse complement strand
TCCACCCTCTCGCTAAGAAGCCACGGAAAGTCTCTATTTTTGCGATAACGGTCTCCCCCGGTTACCTCCTACCGTTTCGGTAACGGAACGTTCCTTCCGCTCGTCGCATGATTCCGCGAGTGTGTTCGGTGTCGATCTTTATTTGTATTTTTTCCACGGTTCATCGTTCACCGGTTCCCGTCGTTCCCTCCCATCCTCCTCCTTACGGTATCTGCTCGCCCTCCACGCTTTACTGTCGCGAGATGAAAAGTCCCGGAATGTTTGCAGTCGTCGTCGACGACGATGCTCACGCAGGAACGACGGAAGATAATATATTTCGAAAGGACTCGAATATTCTCGAGGTATATTTACGTTTTACACGGCGGCCGCGCGTCTCGGCGAATTTATTCCCCGAAAAGTAATATTGGATCGCACCACCGACGCTCGAGTGTGTATCGGGTTATACGCTACACGATATTACATTCACCGACGCTACATCATCGTTAATGCCCCCGTCGCGGATCCCACGATGCCATGCGTCACCGGAGGAGGGACCGAAAGCACGATCATCTCCGCTTTCCGTTCCCCCCACTGTTTCTCCTAACTCAAGTTCAAGGTATTGATCATT
>NW_015377618.1:0-603 GCF_001272555.1 Dufourea novaeangliae | reverse complement strand
ATCAGGACTATCAAGATACCAACGACAAACGCGACTGTCAGACCCCACTTCATTCCGGTCACCGTCTGCTTAATGGGTGGCACGAACAAACAGAGTTTATCCTGGTATACGGGCATGGTGTGCTCCAAAGTAGTGCTGTACTCACTGTGGTGGAGTAGATATGACAGAGAATTCTCAAAAAAGCAATTAATCTTCCCAGAAATCTTCTCCGGGCCCTTGAACGAAACGTTCAGTGTTTCTGCTATCGCTGTCAGATGAACGTTGACTATCTTGTTGTAAAACACTCCTTCCAAGTTTTTGCAAACATTGATCGTCCTGCCACCGATATTCCGAATCTGATCCACGTACCAGGTGGAAACATCGCCATTGTACGGGAATCGTGAGTAGTTTGACGAAAGGTTGAAGCTGTGGACGTACATAGGAATTTCGACCTCCTCGAAGGATGACGATGCCTCCAAAATGATTACATATGGATACCCAGAACTCCACATTAGTATCAGTTGGTCGCGCAATTGGATATTCATTTGGTCCACTAGAACGATTAGTAAGATCTTTGGGGAGTGTTTGGTGTGACTCAGTTGATTTATTTCTTTCACAATATCC
>NW_015377617.1:0-599 GCF_001272555.1 Dufourea novaeangliae | reverse complement strand
ATTGTTTCATTTGTTTTAGCGCACTATTGTTGCTGCTATTTTTTTACTTGTTTTAGCGCCCTATTGTGGCTGCTGCTTTTCTATTGTTTTTGTTATTGTATTGAATGATTATTATTGATTATTATGCACCAAGTGTTTACGTTGGAAATACTGTTGATAAGAATATTTATGTTACAAAGGAAAATGTTCTATTTTTAATGATTCGACAATAATGATACATTTGATTAATTATTGACATGTAAAAATTAAAATAAATTTGTAATTAAATTTTAATTAGAGTCCTTAGAAATAGTTGTGACTATTCGTTGTTAGAGTTGGTGATATATCAATTCTTGAATCGTTATACGTTATTTGCAAAAGCCATTGATATCAAAATAATGTTCATTTTTATAAATTTTTGGAATATCTCTGCGAAGATCAAAGTTTCTTCGGGACTTTTGCTGAATATGATAACTAATGAAAAGCTTGCAGCTGAAAAAATATACAAATGCTATTCGATCCTTCGTATTGATAGCAAATTTTCAACTAGAGTCGCTCCCAATTTGTTGATACTATCTTTGTACGAAGACAATTTAAATTTCGATACAGTAAGATACGAT
>NW_015377616.1:0-605 GCF_001272555.1 Dufourea novaeangliae | reverse complement strand
ATATATATATATATGTATGTACATATAAATAAATTACGGTCTATCGATCTCAATAAATTACTCTCGAAAAATATTTATATATAACGTGAAACGGTGTCTTTTGTACAGAGAAAGAACAGCGCGCCTCGACGGCTGGGATCACAACCAGCCTCGTCGATCAATTTCAAATTTCAAACACTTTCTCGGTCACGAGAATTTCCAAAGGCACAGATCGATTAATCAATCGCGATCACGTTTCCTCTAATCCGATTCCCGCGGTATCAACCGCTGTCGACCAACGTTCGCCTCTGTTCCTCCACGATCGCGAATAATGTCATCGTAACCACCAAGCATTCTCCCTCCCGTTCACCTTCCACCGTCCACAAACATCGCGCGGTAAACCACTTCGCCCCGATGTTAAATCCACGTTTGTTCCATCCCTCGGGCCTCACATAAATTTTCGTTCCGTGAAAAACACCGCGAAGCTTTCCAGCCACGAACCACGAGGAAATAAAGCTCCAGAAAACCGTGTCGACGCGTTTCGCCGTGATAAATCACCGGGCCACCGGTGGCCATTCATCGCGAACGCGAGAACGTGAGCTTTTCCCTGTTTCCCGAAAGACCAG
>NW_015377615.1:0-604 GCF_001272555.1 Dufourea novaeangliae | reverse complement strand
GTATAGGCGAAAATCGAAACAGTATCGGTGGAATGTATCTTTTTAAGCAGTCTAAAGCGAAGCGAGTCAATGCCACTTGAGATAATATAAACAAGGGGTGAGATGCATTCTCGACTTCAGCCACAAAATGCAATCACTGATAAAGATTGGAAATCTCTTCCTGGTGCTCAGATTCATTTTCGACGTCTTAGAGACAAGATCTAAGTAAAATGTCTGTTTCAACCAGAGCATCTGGAGAAAGTGACGTGTGGTACTTTTTTACACCAGTGAACAATACTGGATACGCTACTTGCAAAATATGTAAAAAAAATTTATCATATAAGACGACATCAAATTTAAGAAAACACTTGAGTGAAGTTCATCCTACTATTTCACTGGCATGGAGACAAAGAACACATCAGGTAAGCTTAACTAAGACAAAATAAATAAATATATTAATAGATAATTGTTTATTTTATATTAATACATGCAAACTAAAATAAAATACAAAAGTGTAAAAATATAACAAAAATATCTATTTTTGTTTGCACATATTAATATTTTAACCCTTCTTTGCATGATGAGGGAAATTTCAATCATAATATTTAGTCAACAAAAAAAGGTA
>NW_015377614.1:0-599 GCF_001272555.1 Dufourea novaeangliae | reverse complement strand
AAATTACATTTGATCATTAACCTCTGCAGGGACAAATTATTAAGACCGCAAAGAAACAATTTTTTTCTTCATGTACAGCAGTATCTATTTGAAATAGATTTATGAATATTAATGACAATCAATTGGTAGGTTATCCTTCTTTTTTTTTCTGTTAAGGAATTTTGGAGTTAATGTTTATTCACAATAATGTTCACTGTATCTTTGGAATGATGATTGAATGAAAGAGAAACTAAACGTAGATATATACGCCAGTATCTCTCGAGAAGTTAAAATAGAAGTTTCAAGAAGCTCGTGGTTTTGATGTTGTAATGGTTAATAATGTGGAGATCACAAAAATTTGTATTTCGAGACGGGTGGAAGGACTATGCGACCGCACTTGTGGACAATTGTCACAAAATTCAGGATATTCTAAGGATGCTAAGCCTGATATGGGTTCGGATGTTCGAAAGTCCCTCTGAAATGCAAATTTCGGGGGGCAGTAACTAATGCTCGGGTCAAGACGCTTTTGGCCAAGTTGGCCATTGTTAGACATGTATTCCACTTTATGTTTCGTGGGGGGGGGGGTCTGTATCCGAGATTGTTACCCCACGGAATATAGT
>NW_015377613.1:0-601 GCF_001272555.1 Dufourea novaeangliae | reverse complement strand
AAACGAAAGAAGTGGACACAAAGTAACAGAAATGGGTCGTTATACTTGAAATTAAAAATAAATCTGCGACATATACATAAGTTTTGCCCTACAAGTGATTGTTCCACATTTTGTTTTCCAACATTGTTTCTGAGTAAACACAAGTGCCCAAAATGCTGACTAAGAGGGCTGCACAGTTTCCGCAGCCATCAACGTCAACGAACGCTTAAAGTGCGATCATCAGCACTTCTCCGCTGCGACGCTGCTGACGCCTCCACTTGATTGCGACGGACTTAGGGAAATATTTTGTATGTTAGTTTCAGTTTCAAATAATCATTTATTTTAAACGATCGCTTGCGATCTACAAAACGAAAAAGAATAACTGTAATTAATAACTGGCCCCCGAACAGGGACCAGCGAATAAACGCGAACGACAAATATTCTAAGTAGCGGAGAAACTCCCGTGAGTTAATAAAAAACAAAAAAACAGATTTTCCGAAAGAGAAAAATATTCATCGGCGAAAGCATCATGTTGGTACAATATTTGTTTCATTATATGGTTAAACTTTCTGAACTTTCAGACGTGAGTTTGACTTTCCTAGCTTGGTAAATTTTGGTAGGA
>NW_015377612.1:0-596 GCF_001272555.1 Dufourea novaeangliae | reverse complement strand
AAATACAAAGTTGCTTCTACATAGATTTCGCCGCAGCGGCGACATCGGAGTGCAAAGGGTTAATATCTAAACATTAAAATGGAATAGAGTTGTGAGTTCTCTGCTTAAATTTTAATGCCACTTTTATTTTAGTGCATTTCCCAAGTAAAAGATGCTATAAAGACATAAACTTCCACAGTCTACATACTAATAAATGATAAGGCTTCTTCTACCCCATCACTGAAAGACGGATAATCACAACGCTTCGATCGTTTAATCTCGAGATATTTTCATGTGAAGGGCTCTCAACAACTATACTTATCTTTGCCTACGAATCTATAAATCGATGTGCCATGTGTGTCTGTAAAAAGTGTTAATTACTTTCAGATGAAAATATCTTGAAATCGAAACGATATAGTTATTAAGGGCGTCAAATTTATTTCTTTTTTATCTTCTGTAATGATACAAATACAAAATATAGTGTTCCATTTAAAAAAATGTCAGTGATCTTGAATTCACTTTAAAAGATGACCTCAAAGTATTTTTTTTTTTCTACTGTTACACGTGTCCATTTAAAATAGTGTAACTATGTTCTGAAATCTTCCATATAACGACAA
>NW_015377611.1:0-539 GCF_001272555.1 Dufourea novaeangliae | reverse complement strand
CTACTTCATCCTTTATTTCCCTTACTGTTTTAATCAACCAATCTATTTTTATATCCACATTTGATTGTTTACTGGTACTTCCAGTGGCATTTCCTGTTGATCCTTTAGATCCTATCGAACCCGTTCTTTCTCTACTGATGGCCGTTTTCTTCATCTCTGCTTTCTTTTCACTGTTTACCTCAATTTCTGCAAATGGACCTTCGCACTTTACTAACTACTCGATAACCACTAATTAGTTACCTTAATTGCCGTGTCCGCCAACGTTGACACGTTGGCAGTTTAATGGACACTTTTCGTTCTAGCACCAGAACGAAGGATTTATGTAAATCCAGTCTCACATTCACAGTTCAGTACATTTCAACAATCTGTAGCACTCTTAGATACAAACTATCTCTATCCTCAAGCTTCTGTGTGTACTCATTTCCTCTTACCCGTAATAAACTATTACTTTTTACGGAGCGATATGAGACACCTGTATATCAAAAGAGAGAGAAAGAGAAAGAGGGAGGGAGAGAGAGAGAGAGAGAGAGAGAGAGAGA
>NW_015377610.1:0-582 GCF_001272555.1 Dufourea novaeangliae | reverse complement strand
GTGGGCAAAGTTGGCTCCCGGGAGCTAAAACTTGTCCCCACCACCGTCCACCGTTACCATGGAATGACAGAGACAAGAGTCTGGGGCCCAGACTCTGGGCTTCTTTATTTCTACGAAGGCATACGGTGCGAAAGAAAGGTTGAAAAAGGAAATAGGCGCGTGAGGTGCCCCACGCTGCCCAGCGCTGGTATACTGTATCGCTCTCATGAGACTCACGAGCGCATGGCATCCCAAATAGCACAAAAACGTCTTATGTACACCCACGAGCAAACTCGGCTTCTACTAGAGAAAAAAGTAGCGTAAGGGAAAGACCTCTTACCACTTAGTAAATTTATTTCAAGTACTGAAATAAATGTTAAATTGAATGTTAATTTGACATAAATATCAATAATTCTCGATACCAAATTTTAGGAGGCCCTTCTTCAACGCCACTTTTTTCCCTAGCGGAAGCCGAGTTTGCTCGTCAGGGTACGTCCGATGGACGTACTACGGACGTTCTGTACATTCGGAGGATGTCCCGAAAAGGTCCATATGTCCCCGTTAGATCCTCGTTAAGATCTTTAAATATCCTAGGAAGGTCCT
>NW_015377609.1:0-594 GCF_001272555.1 Dufourea novaeangliae | reverse complement strand
GGAAAATTTAAAGTAACATTATAACAAGTTCTAATATTAATTATATCTTTATTAAATGAAGAAGGAATCTTAGAAAAATTGCTCTCATTGATTGTATTTTCATTTTTAGTTGTACTTCAGAGTCACCTGTAAGTAGGTACCCAAAGAGCCACATTTGGCTCGCGAACAGCAGTTTCCGACCCCTGGTTTAGTCCCTCCTGTTGTAGGTTCCTAGAAATAAGAAGGCATTTAAACATTTGCGGCTGCCTTGACAGTCAGTTCCTCTTTCTCTTTCACTTTCTGTCCTTTTCTACGGGCGTCAGTGCCGGCAAAATACAAAGGCCAGCTGCCGAGGCTCGGCTCCAAGTTTACGAGGGGTTAAAATCGTGATCGTACGTCCTTACTGCTCGCATACGATCCCGAGTTTCGAGCAGTAAAGAAAAGTTTACTGCAGTACGGACCAAAATATAGCAAGGTCGTAAAATCGGTAGCACATCAAAGTAAACACGTTGCGGTCGCCGAACCAGCAGAAAATGACCCTGAAAACTCGGGCAGGGCCGTAAGACGGAAAACTTAATACCGAGTCAATGTACTTTGTATAAAACATCAACTCGA
>NW_015377608.1:0-591 GCF_001272555.1 Dufourea novaeangliae | reverse complement strand
CTTGCCGGACTGGTGCAGAGACCAAACGGTGTCTTTAAAAATTCGTATAAACCATCCGGGGTTACAAATGCAGTTAATTTGCAGCTATCTTTCTCTATAGGCACATAAAAAAACCCGTTCTTTAAATCGATTACTGAAAATACTTTAGCATTCGCTAGTTCGTCTAATTTATCTTCGATCAGTGGCATTGGAAAAGGATCTTTAATGATCTTTTTATTCAACTCGCGAAAATCTATGCACACACGATACGTACCATTCCTTTTCGGAACAATTACGACGGGGCTTGCATACTCACTCTTACTATGCCGTATTATACCTTCGGTTAGCCATTCGCGAATTTGATCGTCTAGTATTTGTTTTTCTTTCGGCGCTAATCTTCTGGGACGTAGCTTAACCGGTTCATTATCACGTAAAATTATTTTCGTTTCGACACACGTTTGCACGTTCTTATTAGGCTTGTAGTCATTTATCACTTTAAGAATTTCGCGCTCATATGGTCCACTAATGTCAATGTCATTCACCTTAAAGTCATCTATCGCAAACAATTCATTTACCACTTCGCTCTCACTTTTTCCTTCTTTATTCCTTTTT
>NW_015377607.1:0-589 GCF_001272555.1 Dufourea novaeangliae | reverse complement strand
CAACGAAAGTTTTTTACAGGATATGTTTCTACAGGTCCTAAGGAATCCAAAATGTATAATTATGACCCTGGACAGGATGGGAAAGTTATAAAAAATAAGCGCAATGTTTGAAATGTCGTCGTTAGTAAAACTCACCTGATTAGTGGTCGTTGTCTTCTTCGGATGATAACCCATTAGCAAAGTAATTATTTAAGAAATCAGCTGGTAAGTTCATCGTAGGTTGGCACCGAGTATATCCACAAAATCATAAGATTGTTGTTACGTGGGAACATCAATCGCCAATCCGTTCACCATCTTCATATTCACAATACCAGACAATGTTTAAATGTAATATTTGCCAGAAAAATAACAGCAATGTTAAAATACACCATTTGAGTTCTAGAATAGTTTCATTGTGTAATGTCATAATGACCGAGTATATCAGCATGTTAGTGCCTCGGAGTGTAGCGTTCGTTTTCCATGCTGGGAAGTATCTGTGTATAAAAGAAGGTTATATGATACGTTTCAAATACAGTGATGATAAACAAAGATTTTCTTGAATAACGTCGCCATTCCATATGAAGAATCAGTTCTTGACAAAGCTTCAGTG
>NW_015377606.1:0-590 GCF_001272555.1 Dufourea novaeangliae | reverse complement strand
CGCTTGATGAATCCATTATTCCATGGCGTGGGAAATTATCTATAAAAACATACAATCCGGCAAAAATAATAAAGTACGGCCTACTTTGCCGTATGCTATGCGAAGCTAGAACCGGATATGTTTCCAACATAGAAATATACTGTGCGGAAGGCAAAAAATTGGACCAGACAATTATGTCATTACTTGATAAAAATATATGTTTGGGACACCACTTAAGCATGGACAACTATTATAATAGCATTAAAACCGCAGAATTGCTTATGACAAATGGTACACGTGTTTGTGGTACAATTAGAGCAAATAGGGGTGTTCCCGAGTCTTTACGGCATCTCAGATTGAAAACTGGAGAATATAGATGTAAAAGAAAAGGTGAAGTTTTGGTACAGGCGTGGAAGCCGAAACAGAATATCGTATACATGGTTTCCACGATACATTCGGGAGAATTAATGAAAACAAATAAAATACACTGGAAAACGAAACAAGAAATAATAAAACCGCATTCCGTCATAGAATATAATAAATATATGATGGGTGTAGATTTGGCAGATCAGTATTTATCATATTATTCCATCATGAGAAAAACGGTGAAG
>NW_015377605.1:0-589 GCF_001272555.1 Dufourea novaeangliae | reverse complement strand
ATTATTGTGAATTTTGTTTGAAGTTGATCAGTTGTAAATTTCAGAATTGGGGTTTAGATAACATTGTTGCACGCAAAAAGATAAGACGCAGTGCAACGAGATTATGGAAATGAAGCAAGAACTGCCAGCAATGGTTTTGCGGCTGTGTTGCATGTAGAATGGAGCAACAGCCAGGATATCTGGGCCCATAACGTGTCACAATTGACGTCGACAATGGTCAATCCGCAACAAAATAGTTCGTTAAATGATTTAGTAACTGCGTACGAGGTGTATTAGAAAGCTAATACCCTTTGTCGATTGGGTGAAACAGTGATTTTATCGGCTTACAATAAAATTCTGTTCGTTTAGTGCACTCTGGACATGTTTAGAGGCAATTACAGCAGACGACTGGGTCGATTACGACCCATAATATAATTTCACTGAGACGTATATATGATAATATTCTCCCTTTTAAACGACTCCGTTTATCGTCGAGTCAAAGTTGAAGGTGAAGTGTAGTTATTTAAGGTATAGTAATGTTAAATGTGAACTATAGTTACTCCAGTTTGATTTTTCATTCTATTCAGAGTCACGTTAAAATACATTCGTT
>NW_015377604.1:0-551 GCF_001272555.1 Dufourea novaeangliae | reverse complement strand
CGCTGAGCGATCCCAGCGATTTTCAATCGAAATTTGCGGCAATCCGCCCGTTTCGAAACAACTTGGTTGAATACAAAATAAACTCCTCTCACATTCCTCGAAGCCTTCATATCCCAACTACATTTCTCCACTTTTGATAAACATTGGAGTCATTTAATGTCGAAGCACACGGAAGAAAATTTATAGCCACCAATTGTTTTTTCAAATTTTCACCATTTGTTGCTAACTACGAAAAACTAAATTAAATAAAGTTCTATGTTTCTATTTAACCTTAACGTTTGGAAAAATTGATCGAAATAAACCGATGTGTTATCATTTCACTCGTAATATTAACTATAATATATTATAGTTACGACTATATATACAGGGTGTCCCAAAAATGTCCTCCGACCCGGAAATGGGTACTCGGGGGGTGAATTGGAACAACTTGTTCCTTAGCAACAATGTAAACTCAGGCTTCGTTACCGAGATATTAATGAAAAACCGCAACCAATCAGAGCGCGAGTTTGCCAGCCGAGTTCCCGCGCTAGCGGTGGCTACGCGCTACGCTT
>NW_015377603.1:0-577 GCF_001272555.1 Dufourea novaeangliae | reverse complement strand
ACCTGTCCCCCCCCCCCCGCCCAGAAATGATTGAAATATGTATAAAAAACATTCGTCAGTTGCTAAACTCTTATGTTATAAAAAATAAATACTTGAGCCGAAATGCAATACGCAACGCAACTAATTGTAAGTACAGTGGACTCATAACTATATTGCCATGATCGGGGCTGTAGGGGAGTAAAATGGCAATGAGTTCAGAGCTCCCTCCATGCTAAGTTTTATCGTCATAGCCTCGACCTCAGCGCCTGCGTAAAAGCTGGATCGTGCTGGTGCGCAGGCGTACGCAACGTGGTGGGAGAGCGAAATTGTGTGTTCGAAAGTACGTGTGAAGGGGAAGTGCCTCGCATGGCAATATGTTTAGTGGCAATATAGTTAGAGTCCACTGTACAAAAAATACAATACTATCATCATTACGTTAAAGTATGAAGTAAAATTGTATTAGAGTTAAGCTGTTTAATTATTACATTGTACTTAACTAATAATCTTGCAACATCAACTGAACGGTTGGATGCAATTAAGGAAACTAGTGTTCGAGAATGTGAAAAATATTTTTACAGAAAAAAACAGCAAATTGAAG
>NW_015377602.1:0-587 GCF_001272555.1 Dufourea novaeangliae | reverse complement strand
CTCCATCTCAAAGTTCGCGACACCGGTAATCTGAACACCTTGTGTATAGGTAAAGGGCAGGTCTATCGGTGTACGAAACGCAACGTGTTTTGCACGTGGACGCGTTGCGGCTCAAACGTACGGGAATCGCGTGTTTGTTTACAACCGGGGACGCAGGACATTCCTTCGTATTCGGTGTATACTTTACATCGATGAATCCCAGGTTTGAAACAGCGTCATGACAAACGAAATTGTAAAGTAGGTTACCAATCGACCGCACATGAGAAGTCAAAAAACCGAGGACCACGGAAAAATTGACGTGCACTCGAAATGTTCGTGCAGAGACAATCGCAGATTAAACGTCGAACATGATAAAACAGAGACGAATAGCATTTGTAAAAGGAATAATACGACTTACCGATTGCATTAAGGTGCACATGTCGATCGTCGATTGAATTTCACTAACTTCTTCAACTGTTCGAATTGACGGTCTCCTTCGGACTTCAACGCGATAACTTTTTCCCGACACACTATTCAAAGAACAGGCCCGATGTTGAATATCCTCCAGCCGGATTACGCGAATTTAATAAATTACCAGATTATCGTGT
>NW_015377601.1:0-587 GCF_001272555.1 Dufourea novaeangliae | reverse complement strand
TTGCTCACCTCCGCATCAAAATCCTGGATGAGGAAAGAACACAATATCTCGTTATAATTTCGCGAAACGGTTTTGGTACGACGCGAAACGGTATCGAAATACCAAGGTGTCTAGCCTCGAATCGAATGAACCGTTCGATCGTTTTGCAAAAAAAGGAAAAAAAAAAAGAATAAAGTAACTCGGAATTCCAATGGAAAGATATCCTGGAAACGATCATCACCTCTGGAACTCACCCTGCTCTGAGGAGGGCATTGTAGTCGGCCCTGAGCTCGACGTCGATCACAGACACGTGCAGGGAATGGTACTCGAGGGCGAGGAACTCGCGGCTTCCGGTTCCGTTCACGTTGTACTTGATGGCCTCGCTCGGCACCGGGGCGAAATTGCTCAAGAAGTAGCAACCCGACCGCCCGGACTCCCGTGCTTCCTGTCGACACGTGACATGTCAGATCGAACGTTTGTGTGTGCGTGTGTGTGTGTGTGCACCTTTCGATAACACTCGCCGGGGTTTTGCGGAAACGCTACGGGGATGAAAGTCAGGAAATACGCTCACGGATCCGTTAACGCGGCCGTCAATGCCGTTAAAATCG
>NW_015377600.1:0-585 GCF_001272555.1 Dufourea novaeangliae | reverse complement strand
TGCTTTGTCATTTCTTCCGTCAGATAATGACACCGAACCAGCTAATAAGAATGGCATTTTAGGCCGTTTTTAACCATCAATCGAAGTGATTCGCGGTTGATGCCAATGGTTCTAGCCATTTGTCGCATCGATTGGACAGAATTACGATAAATTCGGCAACGTATTTTGTTGAGATTATCCGAAGTAACAACTACTGGTTTTCGTCCCCTTCCTTATCTATCTTCACATCCACCAGTCTCCTTGTATCGTTTGATAGCATCGTACACGGTTCTAAGTGGCATTTTGAGCAGTTTCGATATAGCTTTTGCTTTATATCCCTTTTTGTACAAATTTATAGCCGAGATACGAGCTTCTTTCACCATTTTTTGAATCGTATAATGTCATAAAAGTTCATAGAGGGCAGCACTAGGATATACAGAATTTCCGGCGGAATTCAAATATAGCATTCATTGTAAACGAAAAATAATAAAAACAGAACAATCACCTGAGCAAAAAAAATTGCAGGTATTTTATTGTCACCCTGTACATATGTATGTATATCCGTATTATATTATCTTTCCTCTTTCAGATAAGTTTTTATAATTC
>NW_015377599.1:0-586 GCF_001272555.1 Dufourea novaeangliae | reverse complement strand
GTTTGTAAGTGTCACGAGAATCACAGACACGTGTTGACGAGTGTGTAAGTTTTAATTGTTGCGCTGATCTGGGTTAGGACAACATGGACAATTATTACAAAGGTAGGTGAATATCGCACAATGTAACACAAATGTAAGAAAATAAGTTTGGTAAAAACACAGCGAATTTCTCATTCGCATATTAAATAATTTTTAATCAGCATATTTGTGTATCACTCTTAGGTCCATTAAACGTAACGATAATAGTCAGTTCCGCTGGGTATTGTATTTAATGTAAAGACAAAATCTACTATCGTGTATCATCGATTAAATTGAATGCATGTCATTATATTATCATCGTTAATATTCATAATCACCCTTTATCCTCCAAATGGATTGTTGGTACTAACAGTACTTTCGTAAGCCATTCTGTCCTCATTCACATTATTTATTTTTATATTATCAAAATGACGTTATTCCGTCACTAATATTTCACTGTACTTCGAATCAGCGCGGTGAGATTCGACTCTTATCCACCTCGATTGCTGTTCGGCTGATTCCTCGATGCCGTTTGTTCTCCCCTGTAATCTTGCGGCTTCTGTACTAG
>NW_015377598.1:0-579 GCF_001272555.1 Dufourea novaeangliae | reverse complement strand
CTATAATCGTGGACCACGCGAAACGCTTCTGACCCTCGTGAATACGTTTTTTGCTCGAAGCTCCAGCCTCGACACTCGCATTTGTAGTATTCCGAAAGTAGAAAAGAACGAGCCAGTAAAAAACAGAGAGAAAGCTTCTTTTCCCTCTCGACTCGGCTGCGTGGCCCGCCTGCGACGCTCTCGCAGACCAATGGTTACCTTATAGCCGACCACACAGTCCGATTGTGTATGTACCCTTCGGCCAATAATAAAAACACGTGTGAATGGAGGTGATCCAGCTACATTCTATTCGTCGGCAGCTCACCGGGCAGTCGCTTACGATTGAATGCTAGCGATGGGTAATCGAAACGGCTCGAGCCCAGTCGAGCTTTAGGAGGAAGAGCTCGGCTCGGCTGGAGCCGTTTCGAAACCGGGTGACATCTTCGTGTCAGCCTAAGAAACGCTGGCGACGGACCTCGGCGAGGCAAGATGTTGTCTGATACTTTATAAGATTAGCCACTCGCGAACGAGGCTCGGGATACAATGTAACACACAGAACGAATCACCCATGAATAAAAATTTAAACTTTTACTCCTTTCA
>NW_015377597.1:0-585 GCF_001272555.1 Dufourea novaeangliae | reverse complement strand
TATTGAGACGTTCCTTTGGAAAATGGCACCATCTCTATATGGATAATCTGTACAATAGTGTTGCCCTCGCAAAAGAACTACTTTTGAAACAAATCCGAGTGTGTGGAACAATAAGGCTTGACCGAGGACTACCAGATTCTTTAAAAAATGCAAAATTGAAAAGATCGGAATCTTTGTTTAAACGACAAGGGGAAATACTTTTGCAGTTCTGGCAAACCTTGAAAAACAGAGTTGTCCGAATGATATCTACAATTCACAATGCCGAATTTGTGGACACTGGAAAGATTTGTAGAAAAACTGGCCGACCGATTCAAAAACCCCGATGTATTATTGATTATAATCAGCATATGAAAGGAGTGGATCGAGCGGATCAATATCTAAGCTATTACCCCATATTCAGAAAGACTCTAAAGTGGTCTAAAAAGGTTGTATTGTATCTTTTTAACTGCAGTTTGTTCAATGCGTTTACAGTACATAGACATATGAACGTAAGTTGTGGTAAAACTCTGGCATTTCGTGACTTCCTGCTGCATATAGCAAGATATTGGATACAAGACACAGACACCGAAGGGAATTTTGAAAATC
>NW_015377596.1:0-569 GCF_001272555.1 Dufourea novaeangliae | reverse complement strand
TGCGAAGTAATGTAGTAAAAATGTGCAAGGAAAAGAGGTAATATTCCTAACGGGATATAACAAAACAATACTTACGTACTAATGTGTGCAACGATAAACCTTTTCTATTCCTACTTGTAATGATACTAATTTTTTTTCATTAATGAAATTACATACGAAATACTTGGAATGGCATTTTTGAGAAACAATAGTTCTTTATCATTTATTGACCTAATTGATACAAATGTTATATACTTACACATATATTTCATAAAAAGGACAAAAAAGAACACAATTAATCACATACGCTCCCTCAATGTTTTCATTTGTCGACCAGCGGAGATAGATTTTGAACTAATAGCTGCCGCATGCGTACTTAGCGTATCATCTTCGCTGCGCCCACATCTAGACTCTAATACCGTGAATAAATAAACAGCATAGAATTTTTGATAGTGCAAGATGAATCACATCGATACGCGGCCTTTTAAACTTTTTTGTCCGCTTCAGCCCACCGTCGGCTAAAGAACGGGAAGCGCACGTGTTGACATTGTCGCTTGATTGTACCTTCGAATAGCTTTGGCCAGCAGGAA
>NW_015377595.1:0-573 GCF_001272555.1 Dufourea novaeangliae | reverse complement strand
AAATCACACCCTCTCGCCTCCACGTGGTGCCGCCTGGGATCCCGTCGGGAGAATCGACTCCTGGCGGGTTGCGAAAGAGAGGGTGACCTTTGTTGAATAAGAATACAAGCAGGGGGTTATCTGTACTAGGGATATCGAATGGGGATGGAGGAAGCTGGGGAGGATCGTCATGGATCAATCGTCGAAGATGAGGCTACAGAAGATCATCGTGGACGCTGTCTGCCGACTTGGGAAAAACACTGGACCGGAGGCAAGCAGAAGGAGGATATCGATTGCAGGAGAAAGAAGAAGAAGGATGGGGAGAAAAGGAAGCGGCCGAACACGGAGGGATGGAGATGGAGAAGGGGTAAGCCATAATTACCCAAGTACACGCGTTTAGCCGGAATTTAGCGACTCAAGGGAGCCTGAGAAAAGCACAACAGGGATACGTAATGGGAATGGAAAGGGTGGGACTAGTGTTTGTCCCGAAGCTCGATCCATGAGGACCTTACGAGAAGAGGGAGGGTGCAGGACGAGAGGCATCGGTGGCTCTCGTCCAGACACAAAGCTCCCTCTCAGTCCCCCCCTGAACCC
>NW_015377594.1:0-581 GCF_001272555.1 Dufourea novaeangliae | reverse complement strand
AGAGGAAGACATCTTGGGGAAAGGTGAGGTAACATGATGGTGCCAGAAGTAGAGGAGAATATTCTTGTTTTGTGAATTTTAATGCTTGAGATGAAACACGAGGATTCCTTCTCTGTTTGCATAGTTGTCATTTGAGAACGAGTACTTGACGCTTTGATTGCCGACATTTTTAGTATTGACGTAGTATCGCGATAAAATACATCTGTCGAAGTGATTTGCTATTCAGAATGTAAATATTTACATGCATTGGTACGTGTTGAATCGTGCGTTCATTGTTTGGGTCATTACTCTGTAGGGATTGTGTTCGGAAGATTGTAAATGTCACTGTTTAGAAACTGAATGCCGTCCCGTGTACTTTAATGGCGTCGGTCACCAGTGACCACCGCGGCAGTTAACGCGTCGACAGTTAAGTTCGCTGAGGTTCCGAGCAAAAAATACCTGACCTCTGAGTGTACTGCTGGCAATAAAATGTTCGGAATATGAGTTATGTTATTCATTATGTAATGTATATTTCCTTATACAATTACATTACCATTTATGGAAATATAAACTTCTGTGGGCTAATTTACAGAAGCAGAAAC
>NW_015377593.1:0-578 GCF_001272555.1 Dufourea novaeangliae | reverse complement strand
TGAGCAGCCCTTGAAATTCTTAAGTAATTTCGTCCGCGTTTTTGTCAGTTTCTTGTCTCTCTTTGTCTCCGTAAGACGCCGGATTTATAAACCGCGCGACCGCAGTCAAAACGCGCTTCATTTCTCCCACTGCGCGTCCCCATCGGGACGGTCCTGGCACCCCGTTCGGTACGCGGCGATTCATTCCGGTATCGAATCAAACAGTTACCTTACTTCACAATCAATTATATTAATCTTGCAAACAATGTCTTTTATTCATATACAATAATATACATGTTCATTCTGGTCTACCTTTCTTTATTATAAAAATTATGTGCAAATATTTTATTCAGCTATGTCTGGATTTGGATTATTTCGTAAATTATGATCACGATTCCAAGGATGATGTTTACATGCGAATACAGGAAAACCAATTTATACGAATGCTTATTTATTTAATTGTGATCATGAATTATTATAAGATTGTACTTCGTGATTTATATTTTGAACACCTTCCTGCAGGAAACTGTCTTATTGTTAGAGTCATAGAAGTATTTACAATTAATCATATGATATGCAAGTTTATACGTATACATGTG
>NW_015377592.1:0-565 GCF_001272555.1 Dufourea novaeangliae | reverse complement strand
GGCGACGCGACAATTCTCGCAGTCAAGGTTTGCGAGCCATGGCTTGATAAGACGAGCCGCGAGTGTGGGTGGGTAGATTCATTAGAGTTCATCTTGCAGTAGTTGCATCACGGATGTTTCTTCTTGTTTTTAGCAAATCCATTAACTCCTTCAGTTTCCACCTTTATTTATTCTTATCGAAATTTTTTCTTATCAAATTTTTCACACCTTTTCTCTTTCTTTAAGCACTTTATTATGCCTAGACATCACTTCTGTGATTACGAAATTGCTCGAATAGTAACACTTTTGCAGGAGGGTCGCAGCCAACGACAGGTTGCTAATGTTGGTGTAAGCCACTCAGTCAGTGATGCCAGAATCGTGGGATTTTCCCGCGAGCGCTTACCCTCTCCATGCCTCCCGTGCACTGATGCCAGAATCGTGGGTAAACCGCGCGAGCGCTTACCCTCTCTATGCCTCACGTGGGTATTTTACCCAAGCATATTCTAGCCTGTCCGTGAGCTCAGCCCCCACTACGTCCTACTCGGCGACTCACCAACACAAGCGTTTTCTACCTCTGTCCGTGTGC
>NW_015377591.1:0-571 GCF_001272555.1 Dufourea novaeangliae | reverse complement strand
GGGTCACCGTAGATATCACTGTGATCAAAGAAACATTGAGTAGATTCTTGAGAAATAGGTTTCTGCTAAGGAAATTGGGGAGTTGCTGTCAACCTGTGAAGAAACTGAGGTTGATCCAGAGGACGTGGAAAGGGAAGAGGAAGAATATACCGAGGAAAAGAAACATTGTACCCTAAGTCGAACTGAGGAACAACTTGAAACAAGCTTTATAAAATTGAAAAATCTGTCAGTCTGCTCAAATTTATGAAGATTCATTTGAACGGAATAAAAAGTTATTGCGAATTGGAGAAACTATAGTGTAAATCTTCTTATCGTTGAGCATGATCGAGTTTGACACATGTTGTTGTGGTATTAATAGACACGAATTTATATCTTTTATTAATATTTTCAACACCGATGGAAGCCTTACCGTAAGGCGTGTATTTTTTTTATTGACTGTCGGCGTGCTCACAAATAGGGATATCGGATTACAGGCTCTGAGCTTGATGTTGAACGTGTTAAAGGACAATACTAGGAGCACATTCACGAGCTGTCAGCTTTCGAAAACAATTGTTACAATATTGTATTATCC
>NW_015377590.1:0-568 GCF_001272555.1 Dufourea novaeangliae | reverse complement strand
AAATATTTAGAAATCGCACTAAATGTAGAAATAAATCGGAACATAGTTATTAAACTATAACGAAGCATTGTTTGTTATAACCAAGCGTTCTTTATGATTAAATATTATTCAATTTTATTTGGAATAAATTTCCATTTTTGAAGACTTACATAGGTACTCTATTGTATGTTTTATTACAAAAATCTTTTACCCTCCCCCTCCACTTATAATTCAAGGAGGACCCTCGAAAGTGTAATAACCCCGGGCCCCAAAAAATTTTAATCCAGACCTGGTTGACGGTACGTCCCGTGTATGCATATAGGAAAAAAAAAGGAAAAGGGTGACGGTAAGGTTTGCTCTTGTCTATCATTGCACGTGTACACGAATCGATGAAAGAGGTAAGTAAGTCTATTTTTACGGCGTGTAAGTCCGTCCACGACGATCGAGCACGTGGCAACTGAAGATGGCCCGCGACGCCCTTATCGGACTCCTAACCGGTGTGTACACCGACGTACACCCACGAGCAAACTCGGCTTCCACTAGGGGAAAAAGTGGCGTAAGAGAAAGGCCTCCTACCACATGGTAAATT
>NW_015377589.1:0-568 GCF_001272555.1 Dufourea novaeangliae | reverse complement strand
CAGTTCTTTTCCCCAGAAGAATTAGAATGTGAGAATCATTTCAAGGAAAATACGTGTCGCGATAGTAATGGTCGTTATATAGTTCGTTTACCTTTTAACGACAAGAAAGATTTATTGGGGGAATCTAAAACTATGGCGTTAAAACGTTTCTACAGTTTAGAACGTAAATTGCATCAGAATCCCGAGTTGTTGAGACAATATATTGAATTTTTAGATGAATATCGAGTTCTAGGTCACATGTATGAAATTACTACATTAGAGGACAATAAAAATGGATTCTATCTTCCACATCATGCTGTGGTGAAGGAATCTAGTGCAACCACCAAGGTTAGGGTTGTTTTTGATGCATCGGCGAAAAGTTCGTCGGGTATTTCTCTTAATGAGGCTTTATTAGTTGGTCCGACCATTCAAGATACATTGTTTACTATTTTACTTAGATTTCGAATTCATTCTTATGTTTTTACGGCAGACATTGAGAGAATGTTCAGACAGATCAAGGTCCATTCAAGCGATGTAACGTACCAACGTATTCTATGGCGTGAGTCTATGGATAAACCTATTAAAACAT
>NW_015377588.1:0-566 GCF_001272555.1 Dufourea novaeangliae | reverse complement strand
AGAGACATGATGGACCTGCTAAAATTCATTCCTCCTGTTAAACACGATTACTATAAGAACTTGTCAACAAATCGAAATGACGAATCCTCGCATACAGCTGATGAAGAAGACATTATTTATAATATTGCTGAATCATCCCAAAGAATAATGCCGCTAACATAAAGCTGCTATGAATTAATTACAAAAATTATATTATAACCGAACTGCCAACATTCATTTTTATGGAAAAGCTGTGATAAAAATGTATAATAACTAACTTTTTCTGTAATAAAAAACTTAAAAATGTAAAGACTAAATTTAACTTTATTACTTTTTTCAGTTGCCAAATCGATTAACTCCACCAGTCACATAAAAACTGTAACATTACTGACGATTGTTTGTTGGCTATTCTTTCTTATTAATTTTATATACCGTTAGATGAAAGCTATATCTGCAATTATGCATTCTACATTATATATTTGAATTCATATTATCAGAGGAATTTTTAAAAACAATATACATTACATCATCGCGTTTCTCAACTTTTCGTTTTATGGAGTTAATCGATGTGTGCACTGAGCGGCTCA
>NW_015377587.1:0-567 GCF_001272555.1 Dufourea novaeangliae | reverse complement strand
CGGCGGGCAACAATGTATGCGCTCGATAGACTTGACGGACGGAGCGGGGGAATGTACGACAATTAGTCAAAGCGTTCAATCGTCAGCGACTGCCCAGAGAGTTGTCGACGAATAAAATGTAGCTGGATCACCTCCAATCACACGTATTTTTATTATTGGCCGGAAACGGTACACACATAATCGGACTGTGTGGTTGGCCATAATGTAACCATTGGTCGGCGAGAGTGTCGCAGGCGGGCCATGCAGCCGAGTCGAGTGGGAAAAGAAGCTTTCTCTCTGTTTTTTACTGGCTTGTCTTTTTCTACGTTCGGAATACTACAAAGGCGAGTGCCGAAGCTCGAGCTTCGGGTAAAAAACATATTCACGAGGGTCAGAAGCGTTTCGCATATTCCACGATTATTGTCCCGGCGCGAATCCGAGTTCCGGACAATATTCGCGTGGTCCACGATTATAGAGAGCTCTGTAGTACCTATTCATTTAATTGATTTGTAAATATACAAATAGCACTTCTAAATAATGTGATATATACATATATAAATATTAATACAATTATATTATAAATTCAAT
>NW_015377586.1:0-568 GCF_001272555.1 Dufourea novaeangliae | reverse complement strand
CTCGAGGCTGAGGCGCTACGTTACTTAATAGTCGCCATTATTCCGACGTCGGCGGATGAACGGTTAACCCCGCGAGGGCAGGGGGTGTTACAGAGCCACCGGCGCATTTCTCGCCATTCGTGGAAACAATACTGGTATTACGTGAACGCGAGAAGACGGTCCGTGATCTATGGCAGAAGACTACAGCCATGGACTATTGAGCCATTACAGCGCATATGCGCACCGTACTACTCCCTGGGGGTAATGAATAGACATTCCGAGCAGTTAGACCGTTGCTTGCGTGTTCATTGCGTATTACCATAACCTCCATTTTGCGCCAGTTAACGGAACTTGACTCCTATTGACTTTATTCAACAAAAAATTACTGACTATACCTTTATTTCGGATAGAAATGTACATAAAGACTGAGGAACTTTAAAAGGCCACCTGAATATCTTGGCTGTTACTGGGTATAGAAAAAAATGTGTCAAATCAAACTTGCATGATCTGAAGAAACCCATAATTTGATATAATAGTTATTTTTATAGGTGAACGCGTAGAGGTCATACGAAGGTCAACTTTGTTTTTT
>NW_015377585.1:0-565 GCF_001272555.1 Dufourea novaeangliae | reverse complement strand
TTATTTTAAATCACCTCACGAGTCTACTATTTCCGGGTCCTCCAACATTTTTGTTGCACCCTGCATATATGTATATGTAGAATGTATTCCCCTTCACTAGCTGACGGCCGACGCAAGCCGACCGCCCTTCGCGCGCCTGCGCTCCCTTTCACCCGCCATTCGTTTCAGCCGGCCGCAACGGGTGTGCGCGCAGCTACATAGAGCGTGTTCGCACCCCTACTTTGTCGGCACCAGTGATGCCAGAATTGCCAGAATCATTGATGCCAGAAGCGTGGGATTTCCGAGCGAGCGCATACCCTCTCCATGCCTCCCGTGGGTATTCTACCTAGCCAAGCATATTCTAGCCTGTCCGTGTGAGCTCTGCCCCTACTACGTCCTACTCGGCGACTCACCGCGCAAGCGTTTTCTACCTCTGTCCGTGTGCGCTCTGCTTCGGGTGTTTTCGGCAAGTCCTACGTCACGCGTTTACGACTCGACGGCCGAGTGGCCCAAGCCTGGACAAAAATCCCAACTCCCAAGCAACTTAAAGTTTACGTCCTAAACGCGGAGAGCTGCATGATTTCTC
>NW_015377584.1:0-566 GCF_001272555.1 Dufourea novaeangliae | reverse complement strand
GAGAGAGAGAGAGAGAGAGAGAGCCGCTAACTTAAAACCGATTCCCAGCCTCATGAACTCGTTGCACCTGATATTTTTTACGATAATTCATCTCAGATCGTGTAATTTGCTTCTCTTTCAAGGAAACTTTACTTTCCAGTGTAAAATGCAAATTGTAATTGCCCATGTTCTTAATCGGTTGCTGTGTATCCTATTTCGGGGAGAGTGAAGTAATTGTAACGATATTTGAAACGACGGAGTCTTTAACAAATTTTCTCTTAGCTTTAATTTGTGGAATATTTCCGTTAAATTTCTGGTAATCTGATCGGCATTATTAGAAGTGATTTATTAAAAAGTATCTTAAATGTTCACTGCATTGAGAATTCTACATGTTGAGATTTCGTCTAGTAGTTATCTGAACATTTGATAATTCTTAAAATCTTGTTGAAAAAAATGTGTTGTTCATATCGAATAAGGTATTCAATACAACATTGTGACAATGTAATTGACTTACGAACTGTGTTAATCTCTAATATCTACTTGATTCTTTTGAAAAGTAAATTTTTTTCAGAAATATCCTCTATGTG
>NW_015377583.1:0-559 GCF_001272555.1 Dufourea novaeangliae | reverse complement strand
CACCCTGTATATTAACTGCAATCATGAATAAACAATATATAAATACATAGTTATATATACAGAAAACTCGCCTTAACCGACTCGGCCACACCGATCTTGTCTCCCATGTTTCAAATTATGTCTCACCCTACTCTTTAAAATATTTATTGTTAATTTTCTCAACAATGAAGACTTATGTGACGGAACCCCAATATAGTTTGTTTGTGCATAGGCTATATTATGTAGTATAATTTAATATCCCCTACCGCTGAAACAGCTTTTAGAAATTCATTACTGTCGAAATTTTCAAACTATTGCAGTTAAATCTAATAGATTTTTGTACGAATATTTAGGGCAGTGATGAGTAGGGTTGTAAAGATAACATCTAATTCAATAAATAATTTATGTATATACAACATAACATGTATGTATATAAGAAAAAATTTAAATAATGAAGTAGAAAACATTTATTTTCTTCTTTTTAAATGCCTCACAAATCAATATTTTTCAAATTTCAATTTTACCGAGACGTTATAAAGTGAAATTACAAAATAATTAAAAATAAAAAGTAAAACCGCCG
>NW_015377582.1:0-558 GCF_001272555.1 Dufourea novaeangliae | reverse complement strand
TATTCGCGCATGGAAATTATACTAGCAGGTGGACATTCGTAATTCAAATCGGTACGATTTTACTAAACGCTACACATTAAATAATTTCCATTGTATAGTTATCCTTTTGGCTGATCGTGTGACGTGTCACCAAGTCACTGCCCGACCGAGAAGACGTTCGCGCGCAGTGGGACTCTCTTGTAACGACAGTGAAAGTGAGTGATTTTTATGAATTTTGATTTTTTTCGGGACTAACTACCTGACAAATACGGGACCAGGCCCGTTTCGGGGCGTAAAGTGAAAGTATTGAAGTGCGAAAATAATTTTTGTTCCTTTCAATTCTTGTTGTCTATTAATTGGATATTGTACGCAAGTCTTGCGACACTCTAAAACGATGTAACCATTGTTTGTGGGTAGCAGAGTTGGGCAGAATTTTATTCGAATAATACAGAGTGAAAAACAGCAGTATCTAAGATCGCCATCCGGACCTTTAAATAGTTAATGAAGTTAAATAATTGCTTGATTGGAAAATTGGAATTTCCACATATAATCGATTAAAAATGACGAAGTACTTGTTTC
>NW_015377581.1:0-565 GCF_001272555.1 Dufourea novaeangliae | reverse complement strand
AAGTTTTAATTAAAGGAATTTATGAGCCGCGGCTTGACGTTTAACGGTATCACAGAACTTCCCTCTCGTTTGCTTTTCCGTGCTTTGTTCCTCCGTTTCACACTCGCTACTCTTTCGCCCCCAGCGTGCATGATCAGGCGAACACGCCGGCGAAGAGTGCACACGCGATTCCAGAAGTAGCTCTTTTCTCAGCCACTGTCTGACCGTGAATGATGCATATTTCTCCTGGCGTATTGTGCCGATTTTCAACGATTTACAGCACTGTCTGAATTAAGTTTGAAAGAGATTCGAATGATTATTAAATTAGTGGTTTTCTTGTACTGTGGACAGATTTATAAACCCATTAAAATATTATCTATTTAGAAAAACGTGTGCCTTAACCCCTTGCCATATGACATCGAGCTAGACTCGTGGTGACGATCTCAAAATGGATTCAATAAATCTCAATATTATCCGTTTTCTTTTAGTCGAAATAAAATACTATCTTGCTGGTACTAATATTTTACTTTTAAAGCAAATGTATATTTACGATAAGTACAGAATTCCTTTTATTTTTGGGAAACTA
>NW_015377580.1:0-563 GCF_001272555.1 Dufourea novaeangliae | reverse complement strand
GATATATATATATATATATATATGTGTATATATATATATATATATGTCTAACGGCAGTTTTGGTAGCGGTTTTTTTTTATTGTGGAAATCGGTGTACATTGACGAGTAGTTTCTTTGGGTAATTGTCATTTTTCAAATTTCCCCTTAGTTACCGAATTAATTAGAGAAAAGTATACGATGACAGTTTCCGTAGCACTTATGTATAGGCACAAAGTGATAGTTTTGGAAGCAGATACACACGCCATCCGCAAACGACTCTGCATCACCCAAGTTTGAGTTAGTGCACTTAATACAGCAGAATGATGTAGAGTCGCTTGAGGAAGGCCGAAAATGTATTTATATGACAACCAATCATACTACTAACCTACTGTGACAGTGATGCTTCAAGTTTCCCTTAATTTTAAACCAATCAATAATATCCACACAATAGTGTGTGACATGACTAAAATACTTATAGTACATCTTGCAAATTATTCTGCTACGACATTTTATCATTAGATACCAAATGTCTTACAACTTTAAAGGCATGTAATACAGTAAAACTGTTGCATCTGTCATATCTT
>NW_015377579.1:0-560 GCF_001272555.1 Dufourea novaeangliae | reverse complement strand
TATGTGCGAAACCGTCTTAGAGCATAAATTATTGCAAGCGTTTCCAGCTCAAAACTATGGTACCGAGATTCAACTTCGGTGGTACGCTTAGAGAAATAAAAAATTGGATGAAATTTACGATCGTTTTTTCGTTGCAATAAGATCGCACCAAATCCTAACGCACTGGCGTCGCAGTGCACTTCCGTCTCGTCGCGAGGCGAATAAATACTCAAAATCGGTGCACCCACTAAACGTGCTTTAAGCATATCGAAAACGCGTACCTCTTCTTTTCCGAATTTAAATTTGGCGTCTTTCTTAAGCAAATCGTAGAGGGGTTTGGCTATGACGGAAAAGCCTTCAATGAATTTTCTAAAATAGGAGCACAGTCCAACGAAACTGTGCACGTCTTTTGTACAACGCGGTATTGGAAATCGCTTGACGGCATCGACGCCTCGATCGGTCGGTCTAATACCGTCACCCGTAATCGCGTATCCCAGATATTCCAATTCCACTTGTAGGAATCTACACTTGTCTAACCGTAACTCGAGTTTATTTTGCACCAATAACCGAAAAACTTCCTC
>NW_015377578.1:0-562 GCF_001272555.1 Dufourea novaeangliae | reverse complement strand
GCCATGCTGCCTGGCCCGAGCCGTCCCCGGCGGTCCGCCTCCGCCCGCGCCCCCGCCAGCGCCATTGCCGCTGAGCCGGCGCCGTTGCCGGCCCCGCCCTCGCCCCCGCGAGGCGCGGTTGGGGCGTCCCCCTGCGTGCCCGTCGAGCTGCCGGCCGCGCGCTCACCGTGGCCGATGTCGAGGGGGTTGTGCAGAGGCGCGTGGGGCGCCTCTCCGCGGCCTTCGAGGGGCGCATTATGGCGTACCTCGACGGCCTGGGGGCTGACGTCGGCCGCCCCGCCCGCTTGCTCGCGTTCGCGGCCGGCCGTTGCCGATGGCGGCGTTCGCGCCAAGGGCGCGGGCGGCAGGGCGGCCGGGGGCGGCGGCAAGAAGAAGAGGCGGACGAGGAGGAAGAAGCCTCCGGCGCCGGCCGTGGTGGGGCCGCCTCCGCCTGCGCGGCCGAGGACGGGGGCGCCCGGTGACGTGCCGACTGGCCCGGACCATCCGGACAAGTGGTCCGAGGTGGTCGGTCGCCGGTCGCGGCGGAAGAAGAGGGCCGCGGTTGCTGCTGCGCCAGTGCCGC
>NW_015377577.1:0-554 GCF_001272555.1 Dufourea novaeangliae | reverse complement strand
TGGTATTTAAAAGACGCACATGTTAAAATAGGTGAAGAATCAGTTCCTAATGTAGAACCTGAAGAAATATTTAAATATTTAGGTGCTAACGTAGGGCCATGGAAAGGCTTATATAGAGGAATTGTGGTGCCTGAGATAGTCAAAACAATCAAGCGTGTTAGAAAATTACGACTAAAACCTCAACAAAAAATCGATTTAATTTTAACTTATATTTTACCTCGCTTTGTATACGGACTGTTGGTCAGCCCGCCATGTGATGCTGTTCTCAAATTACTCGATAACGAGATAAGGCAGCAGATCAAAGAAATTTTACATTTGGTACTCTCTACTGCCACAGGATTTTTCTATACTCCCAAAGTCAATGGCGGCTTAGGCATCCCCAGATTCGAGCATATTATTAAACTCGCAACGCTCAAAGCGGCAATCAAAATGAAAAACTCCTTAGACCCAGCTGTCACGTTAATATTTAACGAAAATGCCAATAGAAAACTCAAAATAATCGCTAACTCCCTAAGAATAAACTGGCCAGCAACTCTCAAGGATATTGAAAACGC
>NW_015377576.1:0-557 GCF_001272555.1 Dufourea novaeangliae | reverse complement strand
TTTTTTTTTTTTTTTTTTTTTTCGAAAGGGCTATAACCGGATTCCGCCCGCCGTATATGGACCATGACTGAGGTCGCGCCTGTTTAGTCGTAATGGGCTGGAGCCGGTGGCGACGGATCTACCTCGTGATCAACAGGTAGAAGACAGAGTTTGACGATCGGTCGTTTTAATTCTGTTTTTGGCGTCTTAACGGTGACGACTCTCGTAAGACCGTCCGAACCGGGGTGGCATTGAATGACGCGCCCGAGCTCCCATTTACAAGGGGGCAGGTCGGGTTGACGCAGCAGTACGAGGTTGCCGACCTTGACCGATCGCTGGATCGTGGTCCATTTTACTCGCTGTTGCAACTGGTTGATGTAATCCGACTGCCATATCCGCCAAAAGCGCTCGGTGAGGTGACGGACACGTTGCCACCGAGACAACCGATTCTCGTTGAGGTTGAAGACGGACGGCTCCGGATTGATCGTGATTGAGGATCCGATTAGAAAATGACTGGGCGTTAAGGTTTCGACATCGTCGATCGAATCCTTAAGCGGTGCGAGAGGACGTGAATTTAG
>NW_015377575.1:0-554 GCF_001272555.1 Dufourea novaeangliae | reverse complement strand
GACGTCGACAGGGAGGCTGAATCGTTTCGGGAGGCAATGGCGGCTGCGTGTGACGCAGCCATGTCCCGTGTCAGGAGGCCCCCTAGGCGGACCTCGTATTGGTGGAGCGACGAGATCGCTGCGCTGCGTGACGTGTGTCACGAGGCGCGGCGCCGCTTCACCAGGGCCCGCCGGCGACGGAACCGCGACTTGGTGAGGGAGCACGAGCTGTACGGGGTCTACCGACGAGCGACGGTGGACCTCCAGAGCGCCATCGGGGAGGCCACATCCCGTGCCTGGAGTGAACTCCTCGAGACGTTGGACCGTGACCCTTGGGGGCGCCCGTATCACATCGTCCTGGGACGCATGCGGCCGGCGGGGCCCCCAGTCACGGAGTCTCTTGACCCCCACATTCGTGGGAGCTGAACTTCGCGCAGCACGTGTTGGAGGAGTGCCCGGCCTTTGCCAGGGAGAGGCGGGCACTCTGTTTAGCGATAGGGGGAGACCTCTCTCTCCCGGCCGTGGTTGCGGCCATGGTGGGGAGCGAGAGGTCGTGGAGGGCGGTGTCCTCCTTC
>NW_015377574.1:0-532 GCF_001272555.1 Dufourea novaeangliae | reverse complement strand
TCCTTATTATTTCGAATCGGGCGAAATCCTTTTGGGATTATGGTTTTGAAATATTAAGCCTTGCGAAAATGTAAAAAAGAAAAATTCGAATTTTTTGACCCGTCACAGTAGGGTGCTGTAGTAGAGTAGGGGCCCTTTAGTGCCGTGGTAAGAAACGAATCGCATTAGAGAAGGTAAATGGGAACTAGGCTTCTAATTGCGTTTGTCATTATCCCTTATTTAACAGGAATGTATAAGCAGAAGTAGTCTTTAGTAATTTATTATCAGAATTTAAATGCCTTAAATTCTGAAATATCAACTATTTTATATGCCGCCTGTGTGAACGGCAACCCGATATTAGAGATGAGCAAACTCATTATCTAGATAAAAAGTTTCGAATAACGAATAAAAGATAAAAAGAAGTATTTCGTCATTTTTAATTGTTTAAACGTGGAAATGTCAATTTTTATTATAAAATAATACTTCTTTCTGAATGAATCAACATTTGTCGAACAATTATTTAATCTCATTGACTGTTTAAAGCTCAGAACGA
>NW_015377573.1:0-556 GCF_001272555.1 Dufourea novaeangliae | reverse complement strand
ACTATACGTCGTCGCTCGCGGAAGAACTTTCCACAATGCACCCCACCCCGCCTGTAAAAGGCTCTGGTCAACTTTCAAAAGCTCCGAAATCGTGATACCTTGTCGACGGGAGGGGTAGAGCACATCGCCGAGGAGTTCTGGGAGCCAATAACCGCGCCTGCGAAACTGACTATATCCGAGTCAGTGACAAAGTTATATCCCTAAGTCTATTTTGAAAGAGTTTTGTATGGAGACACAAAAAGACGAAGAGCTCCTAATCATTTTTCGAAGCAACCTGTGTGTAGTTTCACCAGGAATAATATTTTCTTGATCTCTGACGGAATTATCCGTGGGATAGTACCAGATAGTATCGATTAAGAAACTTCGTCTAACGAGTTCTTAACTGTTCTAACTCTGTTTTAAAAAAAAAATTAGTTAATCAACCTACGTGCGTCTCATTGGTGCAAAGAAAACAAATTCAACATAATATAACAAAGAAATTCAACCCAGGAAACGATAAAAAGTTCTATTAAGTCCTAACTTTGAAACTTTGACATTTTCGTTCTTAATTATTGTA
>NW_015377572.1:0-556 GCF_001272555.1 Dufourea novaeangliae | reverse complement strand
TAGCACTCTAATATTTAGTACTACAGTAGAACCTTGATTGTCGGAAGAACAATTATCGAAAGGACGCGTAAAATGAACATTCTTTCATCGTAATGTTTTGTTATGCGAACAATGTATTGTAAACTTTAGGGTAAATATTTACAATAAAGAAGCCACCTCCGAGTTCAATGATTTATTAATATGCAGGTTATCACCCTGAATAGTTTTGTGAAGGTTTTAGTTGGATGCCACCGTTTGTAAAAAAGACATTACCAAAAAAAGTGTAATATCGTACTTTAGCAGTATTCATAAATGGAATAATCAATAACCTTCACCTTGACACATATTGTCAAGGTAACCTTCCTGAGTGACCTTTAGAAAGATTCGGTTATCAAATGTTGTTTATTAAAAAGTTATTCAGAGAACAATGATATCTTTTTCTTGAACTGTCTGTAACCAACTTTGAATGCCTTTTTTTTTTATAATAACTTCCCCAAACAATAGACGAGTTTCTACTTAAAGTAATGTACCTGAGATTAATTCTACTTGAAAAGGGGTGACTTGAATTCAGTAAGAA
>NW_015377571.1:0-555 GCF_001272555.1 Dufourea novaeangliae | reverse complement strand
GCGAATCTTTTCGATGCCATCACCTTCTGCAGCTCTCCAACTGAAGGAGTACGAATGATCGCACCACCACCTCGACGGAGCTCACGTACCTCATGTACTCTGACTCCGAGGGAGGGTGCAACCATCGTTCGCACCTTTTCAGCTATGGCTTTCCCCGATAGCGCAGGGTCGTCGCACTTCACCACCGCTGACCACGTCTCACGAACCTTGGTGGTCCGCGGGGCAGCGATGGGTGCAACCTGAGGCATCTGGGGAGCATTGGCGGCAGTAGTGTTCGCCTTGGACGGCGGCGGCGGCGGTGGTGGCATAGCGAGCCGCGTCTCCAGTTCTCCACACCGGAGCATTAACGCCATCACCAGCTCATCATAGCGGCTGATGGCACACGAGAGCTCTTCCGTGTCCACGCTTCCTAGGCTGCGGAAACTGCTTCGCACCATGCGCTGGGTGGCCGACAGCTCTGCCATCATGGCTGTTTGCCCAGCACGGGCGGCAGCGGTGGCAGTGGTGGCAGCGATTTTAGCGGCAGTGGAAACAGCAGGGGCAACAGTGAGATCA
>NW_015377570.1:0-551 GCF_001272555.1 Dufourea novaeangliae | reverse complement strand
TCACTTACGATTTGTCTGAATCTATTGGCATCGGTATTATTTCCTCTTATGGAGATCATTACTTCTCCTTTTTTATTGCTTCTAACCCCCGTGACCTTGATTTCTTCTTTGTCGACATCTATCTTTTCTTGTAGTACCTTGAGCGTTTCTGCATAGCTTCTGTTTGTGTCGCTAATTACAATGATTTCTTCATTTTCTTTATTCTGATTCCATTTGTTTTTTCTCTTAATCTTCTCCTCTTCTTTCTTAGTAAATATCTTGAACATAACGTTCGTGTCTTTATATATATATTCTATTGTCTTTCTTATTTTATCTAGTGTTATTCGGTCTTCTATAAAGATTGCTATTTTATTTCTATTGTAAGTGTCGGTCATAATTCTCATTCTTTTAATTGTTTTATTTATATATTCATCTTTGTTATCGTCTTTTGTCTCATCTAATTGGACCAGCATTTCTTCATTTATATTCGGTGTTCTGTCCTCTTTTGTTTCTGTTTCCATAGGAGGTCCGATTTCCAGTTGACAGAGGAATTTCTCCCATCTGTCCATAGT
>NW_015377569.1:0-550 GCF_001272555.1 Dufourea novaeangliae | reverse complement strand
AGCCGAGGTCAGCACCAACCAAGGAATGCTGCGTATTAATAACGGAAGAGACTGAGAGTCAGTATTACGTCGAAGCTCTAGTAGACTCAGGTAGTGCGATAAACATCATGAAAGAAAGTACGTATTTAAAATTTTTCGATAAGTGCGAATTAGAGAAAAGTAAAACCGTTACGAATTACGGTGGTATAAACATGTCACCATTATCCATTCATGGATTTATCGTGTCGAATGTTCGTATACATTTATTACCGAACCACACATTCGCGTTGAAATTTGCTATCGTGCCGGATTCTACGATGACATACGATGCTCTATTAGGACGCGAGTTCATTCAAACGCCCGGATTGACCGTTACATTAGATAAGTTGGTACAAATGAAATATTATGAGAATGCTAGCGAAATACTAAACATAGAACCGATAAGCGATACTGGTCCTCTAGACACAGTTTCCGAGAACGTGGATTCGTCGATTTCTTATCGCGACAAACAAAGTTTAATAAATGTTATTAACACTTATGTATGCTCTACAGATCGTAAAGAGGAGATACC
>NW_015377568.1:0-550 GCF_001272555.1 Dufourea novaeangliae | reverse complement strand
AGACTGTTCTTTTTATTTGTAGGTCCATTTTTTATAAATAAAATGTAAACATTAAATAGTATAATTCATTTTGCATCTCGCTATAAATACATTGTTTTCTTTGTTCCCAATTCTACGAGACAAACCTATTGTAAGAAAATTCTGTATAAACAAAGCACTATCAATATTTACAAATCCCAACTTTGCTATGGCTTTACAAATGATATGTAAATACTTAATATTGCAACGGAAATAAATCGTTTTTTATAAAAGTAATAATTAAAACTGATTTAAATAAAGTGTTCTTTATAATTTAATTTGCGTTTTCTGGATTTGTCATCTTTGTATAATACTACTAATATATACTGCACAAACCTTTACCAAATGTAGATTACACAGAGTAAAAAAAGTTTATTAACAAAACAATACATTTGTACATTTTTAGCAAATTATTATCGAAATAAGAACGTAACAATTGTTTTCTAGGTTTTTGCATTTTGTTCTATAATTTCTACTAATATTATTAGACTCATAATTCTTCAATGATTTCCTCTAAAGTATAATGTACAAA
>NW_015377567.1:0-541 GCF_001272555.1 Dufourea novaeangliae | reverse complement strand
CACTGTTTTTACCTCTACTGCATAATGTAGAGCTGTTCTTCCATTCTTGTCTCTTGCATAAATATTTTTAAACGAGTTCTCTAATAGTGACTTATCTTTTTTACCCAGCTTTACCATAACTTACCCCACCTTTTCTTTAAACCTAAGCCTTCCTTTTTACCACCTCATCTATCATTGCATTCACTTGGCTGATTATCTTGCTTGCTAAATTTTGACATTCTTTCTTTATTAGCGATTTGTCTCTCTTCCTTATTTCTCCTATCTCTATTATTTTTAGCTCCGGCATGTAGCTTCCATTCAACATGTCTGCTATTTCTCCCACTAGCCCCTCTATTCCATAGCACGTCAGTTCTCTACTTTTTGTTATTCCTCCTTTTTCTCTCAAAAATTTACTCGCCTTTTCACTCTCTTTGCTATCACATAGACGATACTTTTCACTTTCCCAGATGTAATACATTGGCGTTGCGCCGTACTTATTCAGTTGATTAACTTCAGCTCCAGCCTTTACCAGCTCTTTTATTATTTCAACTCCTGCTCCTCC
>NW_015377566.1:0-549 GCF_001272555.1 Dufourea novaeangliae | reverse complement strand
AACACCCCTCTTTCACACGTATTTCTCACACCCATGGGCGCATCCCACTCTGTCGCCTAGCAAAGAAGGGACGCGATACATATGGTGTCGCGTTCAACTCGCATATTTTTCATCACAGAAAGGGCAGTCTATACAATATTGTTTTAATAAAATTTTTCACTACTCAATAACTTCCGTGAATAAACTTTTATGATATTTCTAAAAATAAAGCGATCAAAAAGTGCGTCTATCCAACCTACCCATTATTTAGTTACGTGAAACAAGTGAACGGACAATCGACGGGAAGACCGTGCGTGTTATTGATCCCAGTTTGTTGCATCATTTCTGGAAATTTGACCTTCTATAGCCTCAAAAAATACAATAAACGAATGCTTACTGTAAACGATCTTCTATTATATCTCGTCTGTATTATCGACTGTCTTTATCTTTCGATAATCTCCCTTCAAACTTTCTTCCTTATCGACGTAATCATCGGTTACCACATGTTCGTAATTGTACATATTCAATGTTATATAACAATAAATATATATTTTATTTCTCACGTAACAT
>NW_015377565.1:0-549 GCF_001272555.1 Dufourea novaeangliae | reverse complement strand
CGACTTTCTGCTGACTGGTTACTGCTGAGCACACTTTTCCAATCTCTTCGACGCATTTAGCGAAAGCCTTAAGTGTCGTCGCCTTTTCTTCACTGGATAGTTCTTTTGCTTCTTCCGTTTCTAGTTTCTGCATTGCTTCCACTGAGGATTTCAATACTTCCAACGGAGACTCTAAGACTTGGGCCACAGAACATTCGACATTTGAAGTTGACAGCTCTCCTTTCTGTGATTGCACCGAAACCTGTTCTTCAATAACAGCAATAGACTTCTTTAACTCTTCCAGTACTGGGGTTAATTTAATTTTTTTCGCTGATGGACCAGCTTCCTTGGCTTCTTCAGCAGATTCGGATTTTACTGTACTAGCTTGCTGCACAGCTGTGCTTAACATTTGTTCTAACTGTTCCAGAGGCTGAACTAGAGGCTTTAGAGCTTCGACTATCTCTTTACCTGTTTGATCCAAAGCTTTGGTTTCTTCAGTTTCCTGCGTTTCAATTTCAGATGTACTTTCCTTCAATATTTGAATTGGGCTGGTAATTGTTTCAAGCACTT
>NW_015377564.1:0-548 GCF_001272555.1 Dufourea novaeangliae | reverse complement strand
ATGAAAAGCAGATTTTTTAATATCTTAGAAAAATTGGAAAAATGTAATTAATTACTCGTTTATATATTTAATGTTCATTCAGTGATACGTATTCTATTCTTCTCTGAAGAAACATTGTTTCTCAACTCGATTTCAGACATAGCACATCTGGTTCGTTTTTATTTTAACCACAATTCTAGGGTGGTTTTATAGTTATACCACGCAGGGTATTGATTAAAACACACGTGTGTCATCTAGATAAAACATCTTATCTTTGTATCTTACCTCGATACCAATAACATCGGTATGCAAATTCCCGCGGACAGTTTCATTAGTGATGTTAAAACGTTAAATCCGCAATTACGATGCACGAACTCGCCGTTCAAGGTAATCAACGTGATACCGACTACTACGTATTATTGTTCTTTCCCAGACATGATGCAATTCCATGAATAGCGATTAATCGTGAAAATCAGAGTACGACCTGCATCCATAAGTAGGCCTTAATTCGTGACATCGTGGATCACGAGATATCTCGCTACGAGAATCTCGGATGTTTTCAATAAACG
>NW_015377563.1:0-531 GCF_001272555.1 Dufourea novaeangliae | reverse complement strand
CGAGGAGACTGAGCAGGATGTCGGTATGAGTGCGTGTGTGATGGATAAACGAAGTGCGGAGATGTGAATCCTGAGAAAACGACAATACCGCCGCGAAATATTTCGAATTTTCAGCGACAAATTTTCATACGGTTCGTTTACTCAACGTGGTCATATTATCCAAAAATAAGATGATTTTTAAAATGAAAATAATGAAATTAAGTCCACATTTAATGAAGTAAGACACATGAATTAAGTCCAAAAACAGCGGCGCGCTCTGTTTCAGGTAGCAAGCCGCCTTTGTCAGTCGACCGTTAGCGGCTGGTGTCATTCATACCTGAATGACTTTTATTCAGGGGGTGACTGGTGTAAACCAGCTAAAACGAGCTTGTCCTCCATTGCGGGGTGCTGAACAATCTTTTTAAACGAGTGCATGCGTTATTTGATTATCGTTCGAAGGTTCGCCCGATATGATAATATCTTTATTCCTAAAATATTGAATATTGACTTACTGTATGTTTTATGTGCATTGCACATTTTATTACCACTTCG
>NW_015377562.1:0-548 GCF_001272555.1 Dufourea novaeangliae | reverse complement strand
AAACCCCCCCCCCCCCCCCGGTAGCCGGCGCTCATATGCAAAAAGCAGAACAGTGTCTGGGATAACGGGAGGACATTAAAGTGGGCAGGGCCGAACCGCTACACGGAATGAATATTTAAAGGAAACCTCGGTTCCGTCCGGGCTGAGCCCTGCAAAGACCGTAGAGGATGCCGCACGGCGGCGGTCTGCACGTGAGAGGTGGATGGCGCGCTGGTCGTGAAGGCGTTGGAAGAAGGCGATCGTGCTGCGGCTTTGTACAATTTTCATGTTCGCCGGACGACAGTGTCCCGAGCTGCACCTCCTCTTACCCTACTTTAGGCTATGGTCACACGGGACGACAGTGTTCCGAGCTGTACCACCTTTCTACCCTATTTCAGACGATGGTCACAGGGACCTTTGGGTTACATCTGATACGCTTAACATTGTAGTCGATGTAAGTGGACAGACCAGAAGTGGCTACTCAATTGTGGATGTGTATCAGCTTAGGAACGTGCTAAATGGTAGAACTCTGAAGAATTGGTGTGAGTAATATGTAGAAGAATTGAACA
>NW_015377561.1:0-542 GCF_001272555.1 Dufourea novaeangliae | reverse complement strand
AACGATGGCATCGTACTTTGAAGTCAGCATTAATGTGTTCACCGAAACCTTGGACAGAGATACTCTCCACTGTACTGCTCGGACTTCGTACAAGTTATAAAGAAGACATCCTAGTCTCACCAGCGGAAATGTTGTATGGAACAACCTTACGCATTCCGGGAGAATTCTTCATCAACGGCGATTTTGCAGCTGAACCACCTTTTTTTTTAGAGAAGCATCGCGAATTCATGAGGGGATTGAGACCAACACCAACAGCTCATCACGTAAAGTCAAGAATATTCATACCGAAAGATCTTCACACTTGTAGCCACGCATTTCTAAGATCTGACCACGTTAAAGCACCATTGGAACAACCATACAGAGGACCATATAAAATTACAAAAAGATCTTCAGACACAATTTTTGAATTAGACATTGACGGTACACTTACAAAAATCAACATTGACAGATTGAAACCAGCATACATATCCAAGACAGACGTAGACATCGCCTCGGAACCCACACAGACTGATCGAGTTCCTGAGCATCAATGGAGTTCAACA
>NW_015377560.1:0-545 GCF_001272555.1 Dufourea novaeangliae | reverse complement strand
CATGGCACCCTTTTGACTTGCCACTTTGATTTCTTTGTTCACTGGTCTCTTATTCCTCAAAAGCTGCACGTCGTTTGTCATGTGTCGTTGCACCGGAGTCCACTATCCATCCAATCCCTTCAGTGGCTGCATGCGTTAAGAAAGCTACTTTAGGACTTTCTTCCTTTTTAATTCATTCTTTCTGGTTTTTATAGAAACAGTCTTTCTCCAAATGATTGGATCTCTTACAGATTTTACAACACCTAACTTCCACCTTACAGTTCTTCGCTATGTGTCCTAGCTTTTGACAATTGAAACACTTCACATAATTTTGTTTTTTATGGTCTGTATTCTTACTTGTGTGTTCCCAATGTCCTTTCCTGTTACTATTTCTGTGTTTTCTTTTCTTCTGTTTTAAATGCTACCACTTCTTCTCTGTCCTTGACATTTCTACCTTCTTCGACTAGGAGCCTTGCCGTCAGATTTGTCAACGTTCTTTCAGTTGCTGGTGACGACTCCCATGCACTTATGAAATAACGATAGCTCTCTGGTAGCGCTGTTAAAAC
>NW_015377559.1:0-545 GCF_001272555.1 Dufourea novaeangliae | reverse complement strand
CTTAACACTTCTTCAACGGAGACGGCTAAGAAGATGAACACTGCATGCAGACCAGGTACTATTGGTGATCGGAGGGTACGCTTTTGGTGCAAGCGCTTCGATGAAGGCGATATAAGCTGTGAAGACCAACCCTGCTCTGGCTGGCCAGCTACCTACAACGAAGGCTGTTTCTTGTCTTAACTCGATGGGCTAATACAAAGTGATGTCGCGATGGACGCCTCACGCCTTGACCGGCCATTACCGGGCTGCTTGCGTCAACATTTGTCAAAGTTTGCTGCTTCGTCTGCACCTGCAGGACTTTCTTAAGGAAAATATCACTGCAGATAAAAACTGGGTACGCTACAAAAATAACACGCATCACGCCTTTTGGCTTCTTCGCGGCGAAAACCCGCTAGCCCAGCCGAAACCCGGTCCACACGGTTGAAAGCTAATGCCGTTGGTCTTTTGGGACTCGCAAGGAATGCTCTTCTGGAAACTCCTGAAGCTTAACCAGACGATCAACGCCAACCGTTACTATAGTCTGTTTTTCGGAAGATGATGCCTGG
>NW_015377558.1:0-508 GCF_001272555.1 Dufourea novaeangliae | reverse complement strand
ACTTTCTACTGTACCTACACCAGTTTGTGAAATGACTGACTATCCCTACGTTGGTCAAATCGCTCGTCCAACGCACGTGATATAATTTTTTCCTTTAGTGTTTGGCAGGCCAAATATACGATCACATCAGGTTAGATGAGTTTGAATTCATTCAAATTGTATACAGGGTGTAACAAAAATGTCCTCCGACCCGGAAATGGGGCACTCGGGGGGTGAATTGAAACAACTTTTTCCTTGGCAACAATGTAATCTGAGGCTTCGTTACCGAGATATTAAAGATAAACCCCGGCCAATCAGAGAGCGAGTTTGCCAGCCAAGTTCCCGTGTCAGCGGTGGCTACGCGCTGCGCTTGTACTATGAAGCTCCGAACAAGCAAGTTGGCATGCATCGCAGAAAACTGCGTATAATAGCAAATAAAAAAAAACGTAACAAATAAAATTATACCTTTTATCATCTGTCGTTTGTTATTTAAAGAGATTAATAAATGAAGCATAAATGTAGGAAAATT
>NW_015377557.1:0-537 GCF_001272555.1 Dufourea novaeangliae | reverse complement strand
CCCGTTACCCTTTCGATATACGATTCCGTTTCTCAGTTGGAAAAATTTGTGCTCTTGCCGCTCAAGTTCGTTCCGTTTCTTTCCGATCTCAGGATCTTGTTCCTGACAAAACGATAAATTTAGCTCAAAAGAATTGTCCTCGACGATCATAAAACCCCTCGTTCGACTTAACCCGTCTACATGTGTCATTCGGTTTCCCTTTCGTTGTTGCATTACATAGTCGAAGTTTTGGAGCTCCAAAGCCCATCGCTGTATTCTCGGATTAATTTATTTTTTCCTGAACGCGAGTACGAGAGAGTTGCAATCTGTAACAACCTTAAACTTTAACCCGTGTAAGTAGATCCGAAATCGTCGAAGAGCATAAACAATAGCGAGCATTTCTAGTTCGAAACTATGGTATCTGCTTTCGGTATCTGACGTTCTTTTCGAAAAATAGAAAACCGGGTGAAATTTTAAGCCTGCTTTCCGCTGCATTAACACTGCTCCGAATCCTGACGAGCTCGCATCACAATGCAACTCTGTCTCGTCGTGCGGGTT
>NW_015377556.1:0-537 GCF_001272555.1 Dufourea novaeangliae | reverse complement strand
GTATTTCACGAACCTCCTTCCCGTGTTATAATACGTATATATTTCTGTATTTTTGTAAAGATCGAAAGAAAGAGAATAATTCTTATTGTTTCCACGTGTCTCTTATTTTTCACATTTCTCTGTTCGGCTTCTCTTAACATAAAATTTTTAAAAACAATTTGTCCATAATTTGTAGTTACAAAAATTTGGTTATATTTTTATGTTGTCTATGAGTCACATATTCGTAATAATATTCTATTTTGTTCAACAATTACAGACTTTTGCATTATTAATTCTAACTGTATGATGCTTGATTTATACGACTGTAATAATATGTTTATTATATTGTATTCTAGTTACTGATGGAATTTTGTTGTAATTTATTATCTTGGATTAAAATAGTACAAATAAAATTTGTTTCTGATAAAACACTAGAATTTTTCAGCAGAAATATCTGCTCAAACTGTACATAATAGTTTGGCTAATTAATTTTACAGGAGTTTGAAACATGAGTTCAAGCACTTGTTACAAGTGTAACCAGATAGGGCACTTTGCACG
>NW_015377555.1:0-535 GCF_001272555.1 Dufourea novaeangliae | reverse complement strand
TTTTGGGTATGGGAAACCAACAAGTCGACATAAGTTTTTTTGGTAATTATTCGGAATAGGTCTATCCTCATCGATTTCAATGGCCTTGAAATATGTTGTCAAGCTCCACATTCTGAACAACTTTTCCCTATACATGTTACCGCTGCTTGGCTTTAGTTTTCGAGATATTTTCAAAAATATATTCTATACTGTATACAGTAATCCCGCGTTAAATGCAACACGAAACCGACCGGATGAATGCTACGTCGTCATCCCCATCATTGGGGAAGGGGGCCGTGAAACTTGTCAAGTGCTTAATTGTTTGCCTCGCCGCGGCGGCTTCCTTTCTCGAGCCGACAGCTAAACGAGGGGAGATCAAGAAAAGATTACATGCCCGGGTATCGGGTGGCACGACACTAATGTAACGATGAAACTTTTTTATTTTTGATTCTTTCTTAATAAAACTTTTATTAACATATTGGTAAGATTATTTCGATTTAAACGATACCAAACACGGTATAATTTAAAACATATTTACTTATGTAGAAGGTGTTAA
>NW_015377554.1:0-536 GCF_001272555.1 Dufourea novaeangliae | reverse complement strand
TAATTTCTATTCTTTATTGTAACCCCATAGTTCGAAACAAAACATTAACTTGTATTGAATGTCTTTATTTATAGGTACGATTTGAACCTCTGACAAGAAATGATACATTAATTTTGTCGATGATGTTGGACCCATGCTTCAAAGATCGTTTTCTGTCAGAAGAGCAGCGGCGTGAAGCGATTGAAAAATTAAAGCAAATGGCTTCTATTAGTAATCAGAGTCAAAATGAAAACATTCAGAGTACATCATATACAAACAACACTAGTAATAGTAAGTTTTCAAAATTACCTACCAGTATATGTATATTATAATTATAATAATTTCTATTGTTTTCTCCTAGGTGAATAAAAATTAATGAAATACTTCCACAAAAAATTTGGAAATTTGGAGGGAGAAGTGGAGACACCTGAAACGTGCAGAAATCGAGAGATACGCACGTATTATTGCGAAGAAATTTCACCACAAAGTACAGACATTGTAAATTGGTGGAAATGCTATAAAATACCATTTCCGCTATTATCAGAAATAACCAGAAA
>NW_015377553.1:0-536 GCF_001272555.1 Dufourea novaeangliae | reverse complement strand
TGCCCCCTTTCTGGGTCGGACAAATTTTTGTTACACCCTGTATACTACATTCCCTATCCTCCTTAATATTTCTACATCTTATAAATGAAGTGCTATAAACGATGACATAAGCTATACCATAATACATTGTTCTTAAATCTACTTAATCTTAGAAACTCTATTTTTGCTATAGCGTTCCGATACCTGTCTATTTCGTTTCGGTATCCCTAAATTGTTTACATCTATTTGTTCGGTTTCTCTATCACTTTCATTTCCCCGCGTAACGTCTGTCTCTTTCCTTTCTACAGCTATATCCTGAGCTTCCTCTACCACTTCCTTCTCTTCTTCAAAATCTACAATCTTTCTCATCTCTGTCAAATCTTTTTCGTACTCTTTTCTCACTTTTGATTTTACCGTTACTGTATTTCCCTTTCGCGCCGCAACTATGAACTCACCTGTCCCGAAATTCGTACTTAACTTACGTTTCTTTGGTTCCTTCACTAATACTCTATACCCTCATTTTACCCTACTCTTTTTGGCATGATGCACTTTATCGT
>NW_015377552.1:0-531 GCF_001272555.1 Dufourea novaeangliae | reverse complement strand
GCGGCGGCAGGCGTCTAAGCGTACGTTTTAAATGTTATCGGCACTGTCCATCGGATACGCCGCGGTTGGTATACGGTAGCGACGATGAATATAATAACTCATTCCTATTGTCAGCGTAACGCGCGTCGCGAGTCTCCGGTAACCCGCGACTTGGTTCCGCGGGAATCGAAGGAAAGCTTGGAAAATTCATGGACATCAGGACCCCCTCTCTGTTGTAATTGTACCCGATCGGTCGACTCCTTTGCCTTGCCTCGTCGTGGATTCGATCGACACGGATACAGATGTAGACGTAGCGGATCGTGTTTGGAGTTCTCAAGATACTGACTAGCGATTACGAATTGTCTATGGAAATTCGTAGTTTGATGGGGTAATTTGTGTGAATGGGAATTTAACGGGTACTTATTAATATAGAAGATGAAATCTATGGCGTTATATGTAAATTACAATGTTTCGTTTCATTCTGGTCGAATTTTATAAATGTGTTGAAAAGTTGAGATTCTTAGATCCAATGAACGTTAGGGATTAGGTCTC
>NW_015377551.1:0-515 GCF_001272555.1 Dufourea novaeangliae | reverse complement strand
AGTATTTGTCCCGGGTGAATTGTACATGTGTTTGCAGTGTGAATGGGCCGTGAGGCTTGTGCGGCGTTCGCGATTGGCTGCTCGGCAGGGGGCCGATCGCCACCTGTGTGACGACCGCGGGAACTGTCGCCGGGAGGATTGATCGTTCACCGGTCTTGATTCTGTGTAATTTTAAAGATGTTCGCACGGGAGCATCGGCGTCATTGCGTTTCCGAACGTTGGTTAGGTTGCGTGCTCGAGCTCGTCGCGTGCGATTTCTATAACACGTGTTTTCCGGTGTGCGTAGGGCAACGTGGAGTTGTTCATTCCGGCTTTCTTAAAAGGCGTCTATTTGTGTCGAGTTTAAGTGCGTCGATTCGCGGGCAAAGGGCCACGTGAATCGAATTATCATACAGCTGCGTCGCGGGAATGTGACGGCCCTGCCGATCGCCAACTCTAACAAGGAGTGTATATTAGGTGTCCGCCTCCGATTGCTTTGGTTTTCGGATATGTTTTAGAGGACCGAAAAATAAGAG
>NW_015377550.1:0-529 GCF_001272555.1 Dufourea novaeangliae | reverse complement strand
TTTAAAATCCGTTGGTAAATTCATATTGTTCCCCGGTCACAGATGAAAAGTTCAGCTTTGGGCACTTTGATATAGCTATTTCAATCGCAGACCACTTTGAATCTACAGTCAACTATGATATTCCAACGATTGTTCACTGATAGGTTACTTTTAAATTTGTCAATGTCGACTAAATGAGACATTTGCCGAATTTTTAACAGAATTCGAGACTGTCTCGAAACCAGAATTAACGTGACAGTTTTCGAAGATCCGGAAGTACTGAAAGTTTTATTTCATGTCTGGAAGAAGACAAGAAAATATATTTGCGAATGTAAGGTACAAATTATTAATAGACAGCAAAAGGAGATCAAAAGGAATACTGCAATTGGACATAATTTAATGTCTAGGATTCTCTTTTTTATTTCTAATCGAAAAGGGTCTTTCTGGGGTGAATTAAAATTCACTTACATCCACTGTTTAATTAGACGGTTTCAAATCTTGAAGAGCCTTTTGGATAGACAGACCATTCATGTAACTTTGTTGCACAGAA
>NW_015377549.1:0-527 GCF_001272555.1 Dufourea novaeangliae | reverse complement strand
TCCTGCTCCCGCTGCTGTTCCTTATTCAAAGCCTCCTTCTGTTTCATTTGTTGTAACCTTAATGCTCGTTTCTATACAAGTAAAAGAATGTATGATGTCCATGAAATCCACAGATAAATTATACTTACTTTTAATTTGAATGTTCTCTCATGAATGGAAGCCATCTCTTTTTTCATTAGAGTTAGTTTTCCTTGATAAACTTTTATCATTTGAAACTGCAATACATATTTTCTTGCACATTTTATATTCTACATCTTGTGTATATTATGTATTTATACTAAAATTTCACGAGGAAGCCTTTAATTAGATCAATAAACATGCGTCTGTTAATGTAAAATCTTACCGTTTCATTTAAATCAATATCTTCCAAACTTTCTTGAAGTTTTTTGGTTTCAACTTGCATCTGACAGAGTAAAGTTTCTTGTTTACCCCTGAAACAACAATAGTAAAGAACAGAAATGCAATAAGTATATTTATCTATTGTTGTCTCTTACGTTACTTCGTTCAGTTCTTTCTGAACTTGTTCC
>NW_015377548.1:0-523 GCF_001272555.1 Dufourea novaeangliae | reverse complement strand
ATTTTTTTCTTCAATACTATTCACCGATGAAGCTACGTTTACTAAACATGGAAATTTCAATTTGCATAATATGCAGTATTAGAGTATCGATAATCCACACTGGTTACGACAAGCTGAGCATCGACGACAATGGTCAGTTGGTCAACTTGTGGTGTGGAATCGTTGGTGATCAAATAATCGGACCGCATTTTATCGATGCAAATGTTACTGACGAACGATATGCACACTTTATACGAAGTAGATTGGGGGACTTCATTTGAAAATGAACCACTAAACGTTCGCCAAATGATGTGGCTACAGCACGACCGGGTGTCCAGCACGTTATGCTCAGAGAGTAAGAGATGCACTGAACGAACTTTACTTAAACAAATGGACAGGACGCGGAGGATTAGTTTCTTGACCACCTTGTTCTCCAGATTTAACCCCGTTAGATTTTTTTTTCTCTGGGGAGCATTGAAAAATGCTGTTTATCAAGAACTACCCATTACACCAGAATATATGAAACAACGGATAATTGCAGCAT
>NW_015377547.1:0-523 GCF_001272555.1 Dufourea novaeangliae | reverse complement strand
AACACCCATTGTATTTGTGTCGAAATTAGCACCAGCACTGATAGTTTCTATGCAATTAGCGCGTACCTCCAGCACTGCGATAGTATAGAACCATATTTAGAACATCTGGACAGAGTTCTTTTAGGCCTGAAAGGAAAGAAGGTAATACTATGTCTCGATGCGAACTCAAACTCGGTCCTGTGGAACTCCCGGGAAACCGATCCCAGAGGAGAGGCCATGGAGGAGTTCATCTCCCAACATGGTCTGTATATCGCGAACAAACCCTCGAAATCGCACACATTCGATAATATACACGGTCAGGCAAATATCGACATAACCCTGATAAGTAACGCCTTAGTGAACAAAATACAAAACTGGAGAGTACTATCACATAAAACTTCGAGCGACCACAATCTAATTAATTTCCAAATAGAAATAGCAGGCCACGACATAAAATGCAAGAAATCAAACAGGTTCAATATTAAAAGAGCAAATTGGAAAAAATTCCAAGGAATACTTAAAAGCACGCGTAACCGTACATGTA
>NW_015377546.1:0-524 GCF_001272555.1 Dufourea novaeangliae | reverse complement strand
GTAGGCCATCGATAGCCGAAAGACCCACTGTGGTCTTTCGCGACCGTGCAGCGGCAGGTCTGTTACGTCTCACGGACCCTCTTTCAAGATCGCACGTAGGCTAAAAACCCTTGTAAATTCTACATCGATCCCTGAGCTACAAGGTATCGGCTTGCGACTCCACTTTTTTGAAAGACACAAATTTATTCACAAAGGTTGATACTTCTCGATTGAAATGATATAAGAATCAACTGAATACGATAATTAGTTTTCCAGATATGAATTCATAAACACGAGCCACTTCCACGAAAATAATGAAATGCAAAAGGCTGTAATTCTTGAACAAATTGTTTCTCTTGTGAAATTGTCCGATGGCACTTCTGCAAAGCACATGTGCGTTGGTTAGCGTCGTTTAAGTGAAGGTCAATGTCGTTTAAGCGAAGTCGCAAGCCGACATTATTCCTGGAGGATCTAGCTGGCACTCTCGTTGGTAAATTTATGGGATTTCAAGGGTGGTTTTGAGAAAAGCAGTTATTGTGCATTGG
>NW_015377545.1:0-527 GCF_001272555.1 Dufourea novaeangliae | reverse complement strand
CAAAAGTTTCCAAACTGATATGAAAACAGCAGTTTTCCATAAAATGATGATGCTCTTTATCATCAGCAATTAAAAATGGTTTTCTTTTAGAAATATATAGTGTTGACAATAATTATAGAAACTCTGTAAATAGCTTTGATAATTCTACTTCGAGGTGGTGGGAAGTATGACAATCGAAACTTTTAGCTTTACAAGTTATTTTGGTCTCAAAATGTATCCCACAGTTTGATTCTTCATAGTATTTGTCCACTTCAACTACATCAAATTAATTGATGTTATCGAAATTGGAAACGAAGACAAGGAAACGACAATCATTTTGACATTCACACACCTTCGAAGATAATTTTTTCCGCCATCTTGATCAAGAATTACCAGACCTGTTTCCAGTGTTTATATAATTATCACGAACAATATGTCACTTCAGAAGGAAACTACATTCAACAGTTGCTGATGAAACATGTGAATATCATATGAACAACTACTGTTTTAACTTCAATTCGGAAACTTTTACCCCCCCCCCCCCCCCA
>NW_015377544.1:0-516 GCF_001272555.1 Dufourea novaeangliae | reverse complement strand
GATCGCGTGGGGTTATCCTAGAGAGCCTGACCGTATACCTGGCGGAAGTATATCCGCCTCCTCGAAACGTGGGAAAACGTGGACCGGGTCCCCGTCCAGTGGCTTAGCCGGTATCGCCATCGCGTCGCAAGCAGCGCAGGATCGACTACGGTAGAACTCAGAAACTCTGGCGTAGAGATCCTGGCCGCTGTTACGATGTCATAATGGGCAGCCCCGTGGAGAACAGGACCCTCCCTAAGGAGGTGATGGTTCCCTACTGGGAGTCCATTATGACCAATGCTCGCGAGAGTGGCCCGCTGCAGGTCCAGCAAGAGGAGACCATCCCCTCGCTGTGGTCACCCGTCGCGCCGGATGAGGTACGGGATACTTTACCGGATGGGAAGACTGCACCAGGTCCTGACGGTTTGTCTGCTAGACTCCTTCGCAGAAAACCCCTCGATGTTCTGTCTAGGGTCTACAACCTGATTTTATGGTGTCGCAGACTCCCGTTACACCTTAGGGACGCCAGGACGGTGC
>NW_015377543.1:0-481 GCF_001272555.1 Dufourea novaeangliae | reverse complement strand
TATACAGGGTGAGGCAATAAGTATGTCCACTTTGAATATTGCTGTTATTTGTAATAATATGAAAAAATGTTATATACAAAACGTACACGGTATAGAGGGAGGCATATTGGGACACAAACATTTTCTGCGTTTTTGAAGGCATAGAGGAGATTTCAAGGTCATCTCTATTTTCTTAAATGGAATGCTATGTTTTTTTTATCGCGACGTGATAGCCGGTGTTGATACGACTTCAGCGAGCTATCATTGAAGGTCATGCAAGGTTAAATGCGGTAGTAAAATGAACTTTCTTACATTACAGGAGATGCTCGAAGTGGCGACCGTTTGCGTCAATTCAAAGTTGCAATTTTCATATCGCTGCATCACGTGCATGTCTTATCGTTTCTGAACTTATTCTAGCACATACTGCCATTATCCGTTGTTTATATATAACATTTTTTCATATTATTACAAATAACGGCAATATTCAAAGTGGACATAGTTA
>NW_015377542.1:0-519 GCF_001272555.1 Dufourea novaeangliae | reverse complement strand
CGCAAAATCCATGCATTTCTATCCGAACTGCATTATCAATAATTACTTTACGAGCAGCTACAAAATTATTTAATAAAGGCAACTCTCCTTTTAAATCTAACCATGAACAACTTATATTCTGAGGAACCGGCTCATCCCAAGTTATGTTAGCCTTCCAAAGCTGCTGAATGATTATTTTGGCTTTGATAATAACAGGTCCGAGTAAACCTAGTGGATCGAAGAGTTGAGAAATCTCGGACAGTATTAATCGCTTCGTAATGCGCGTCTTTCCAACAAATGCCTTTGTGGTATAAATAATAGTATCGGTAGACGGCTTCCAAAAAACACCTAAAGTTTTCTTAGCTTCGGACGAATCTAGCGACAAACTCTTCAAATTATTCTGCGTATCTAAATCTTCTATTAACTTAATACTATTAGAAGTCCATTGCCTCAAGTGAAAACCTCCAGTCTTTGTTAATGCGATAAGTTCATTTCGTAATACTAAAGCTTCCTCCAAACTAGATGCGCCGGTCAATACGT
>NW_015377541.1:0-524 GCF_001272555.1 Dufourea novaeangliae | reverse complement strand
TTAATGGGCCAATAATTTTGGTCTTTATGACCTCTACTGCTAAAGTTTCTTGATCTCCTTTAGTTAGATCCGTCAACTTAAGTGCTGTCACAAACCTGTTTAAATGGAGTTTCTTACCATCGAATTCAGGTACTGTGGCAGATACCTGTTTAACGTATGCTCTCTGAGCTTCTAATGCGTTGGCCATGTTTCTTGTATTTGGTTGTACGGTATTAAATTTTAATTCTTCTATTGATTCGATATCGCTTTCGATATCTAAATCTTCTAACGGCTGCGACTCGTCCAAGTCTCTTAACTGGCTTTCGTCGAATTCTGCTATTTTGGTTAGTTCTGTTGGGACTTCTATTATAATACTGTGTCTAACGCTGGTATTATGTAGTCTTTTACCAAATGAACTGAGAACTTTGAAGCATTGGACTTTATGTTCTTCAGTGAGTTTGCTTTTGTTTGTTACTATTAGGTTTTGTAATGTGTTGTATTGTGTTATCAATACCTTTATGTGAAAAATAAGCGTCTGAGTTTTG
>NW_015377540.1:0-500 GCF_001272555.1 Dufourea novaeangliae | reverse complement strand
CCGCTCCGTTCCAATCATTTAATTTCAAGACCTCTTCATCACAAGGTAATTAAAATTTCCTACAGGTACACCCACGAGCAAACTCGGCTTCCACTAGGGGAAAAAAGTGGCGTAAGAGACAGGCCTCCTACCACTTGGCAAATTGTTTCAAGTACTTAAATAAATGTTAAATCGAATGTTAATTTGACATATATTTCAATAATTCTCGATATTATATAGCAAGAGGTCCTTCCCTACGTCACTTTTTCCCCTAGTGAAAGCCGAGTTTGCTCCTAAGTGTACATATATCTAGCACATCGATTCATACATTTGTAACCAAACGTAAATGTTATTGAAAGTCCTTTAGAGGAAAATATCTAACGTTGTTCTGGGAAGTTTTTTCATACAACAACAAGTAACGGAAGTATAGAGGTGACTTCATTTGGGTGGTCCACCCCATATATACATACAGGGTGTCCCAAAAATGTCCTCCGACCCGGAAATGTGGCACTCGGGGGGTG
>NW_015377539.1:0-515 GCF_001272555.1 Dufourea novaeangliae | reverse complement strand
TTTTTTACTCCTATATGTATATACATCATCTTGTCTTCAGTTACGATATTTTCGTTCTGAGAAGTATTTACATATATCTATAATTCCATTTTATTCGACGTCCATAAGGACGTCTTTGGTGTTTAATCGTATTCGTTTTTACACAACCGTCATTGTACTGACCGAACGAACTCTATCGAGATCGCGTCTGCTTTCTTTTGGCTGTTAAGGTTTGTTGAGTCACATGGAGCACATGAGGATGGACCCGAAACATCAGTTCGCTGCGCAGTACGTTTTAAGCCGCGCGGCCGCCGAGAGGCGGGAGAGGGAGATCCTAGCGTCTTCGAGTTTAGGTAACCGAGAGCCACAACCACACTTGTCTAATCTCATATATATATATACACATAAACATACATGTGTATATATATATTTGTCTGTGTGTGTTCGTTTAGTATTATTCATTAAGCGAGTTGTGTGTCGGAATGTCTAAGATCGATGGCGGATCGATCGTTGAACGATGGTTATACACAATACAA
>NW_015377538.1:0-509 GCF_001272555.1 Dufourea novaeangliae | reverse complement strand
CACACACACACACACACACACACACGACAAACTGATCATACAACCCTCCTGCCGTACTTACGCGAATCGCACGATACGCAAATGGTGAAACAACGCGTAACTTGTCTATCCTGGTTGGTCTTTTGTAATTACTAGATTGCGGATGTTTATGTAAATTCAACATTTTCTTTTTTTATAAAATAATTTACAACGGACAGGAATCGAACAGTTAATATTGTTTCCTGTATCGAGGGTTTTACTTGAATGGAAATGAAATAAAAATTTTATTAAACCATGTTAAACTTTTTTATTTTTTATTTTTATTTTTCTTTAACATTTTATTAACAGTCCAATGCGTTATCTCTATTTTCCCGTCGTGCGTTAACTCCAACGAAAATGCTTCTCGCGTTCAATTAACGCGCGTATCTACATTATACGAACTGTTTTCATTGAATCATTTTCATTCATCGAAAAATATTTCGAATTTGTTATCGCAATATATTTTTATTGCGTATAAATAATTTTTCACG
>NW_015377537.1:0-512 GCF_001272555.1 Dufourea novaeangliae | reverse complement strand
TTCGAGGGTTTCTAGTAGGGGTTCCATAGCAAGGTTAAATAGTAGTGGAGACATAGGGTCTCCTTGTTTGACGCCTCTCAATATTTTAATTACTACTTCGTCTTTGTTTTTGGCCTTTATGGTTGTGACACAGTTTTCGTACATCTTTGTAATGAGTTGTATAATTTGTTTCGGAACGCCTCTTCTGGTTAGGCATTTATCTAACATTGAGTGTGAAATAATGTCAAACGCTTTTGAGATGTCGATTACTGTGAAAACACCGCCATCGTTGCGTTTGCTTAAAGCGATGGCCTCGTTAAACATTATAATGTTGTGCTTACATCCGTCTTCAGATGTGAAGCCTGTTTGGCGAAGATTTTGTACAATGAATTTCCTTAAACGTTTGTCAATGATGGCTGAAAAGATACGGCTTATTATTGAACTAATCGTGATTGGTCGCCAGTTACTTAAATTATCTAAATTTTTTCCCATTTTTGGTATTAAAGTGGTTCTATTATTTGTCCAGGGTGTCG
>NW_015377536.1:0-515 GCF_001272555.1 Dufourea novaeangliae | reverse complement strand
TACTTTGTTGGAAATCTAGACGCTTGCTTTTGAGGAAAAATGAATCAAAACGATTTTACGGTGATGCAGTTGTGAAGCGTGGTGAAGCAGATGGGCATCCCTGTCTCAGGCAGCAAGGCTTAATTACTTTTAAGGTTGGAAACTGCTTCCCCTAACCATGCATTGATGGAGATGATGCCTGAAGCTATTCCCGAAGTGCAAAACGAGAGTTCAGAGAAGAGTGTGCCGGGTACGAGTGATGCACTGAGTGGGATGGCCCGGGAGATAGATTTCATGCGGCTAGAAGCAGATCTGATGAGGAGGGAGCTAGCACTTGCTCGCCAGGAAAACGAGATGTGGAGAAGTTCTTCCCGGTCTGTATCACGCGTTTCTGATAGACCAAACGTGAGCATCAAGTCGATGAGTGATCTGCTGAGCGACTTCAATGGCTCGGAAGACACGTTTCCTACTTGGGAGAAGCAGGTGAGGTTGTTACGCACTACTTATGATCCAGATGATAACACCCCCAAGGTGCT
>NW_015377535.1:0-514 GCF_001272555.1 Dufourea novaeangliae | reverse complement strand
ATGATGTTCTGGGGGTACTTCCCTCGCCTGTGCAGACCAACTGTTAACGCTTTGAGACTCTGCGGCATTACTTTGAAGTTAGTCGGGTCGTACAGTGATCCAGAATCAAAATTTAGCAGTTCAAATAGTCAGCGACACATCATATCAGCTTATTATTAACCATGAACAATTTGTCCCGTGCGTATATTGTTCTCGTCAGACCCTTTCTTATCATCAATGTCAGTCAAATATAGAGAATCGTCCCCTAATAATCACATCGTACTTTCATAAAAACGTTGAGAACGCTCTTAATGAATAATAACGTCATTGAAGAGGCTTCCTAAAATTCCTAAAGACTTGTTCATTTATCTACTCGAATAAAATTATGAATTTCCAAATATTTGTTTCCCCGAGCTAAATAAGCGTATGACCTGCTAAATTTTGATTCTGGACCACTATGGATCTCCCAGAGTGTCGCTCTTTCCCACTCGGTCTCGGCATGTCCCATTCGCTCCTTTCGTCACGCGATGCTATA
>NW_015377534.1:0-513 GCF_001272555.1 Dufourea novaeangliae | reverse complement strand
CCCTTTAAATATCGGCCGACTCTTTTTACTTCCGTCCAATCGGCTGATGTGGGCTGTTTATTAAATTGGCTCAATATTGTAACGCTTGCTGCAATATCTGGTCTTGTGTTAACGGCTAAATATATTAATGCACCGATAAACTGTTGGTAAATCTCGCCGTGTTCCATCGATGGTTGATCTTTCCTTGCTTTTAAATAGCCTGTATCCAGTGGTATGTTTGAAATTTTCGCGTCTTGTAACCCGAATCTGTTTAGGATGGTATCTATATATTTTGACTGCTTCATGCAATAAAATCCTTCAATATCCTTCCTTATTTCAATTCCAAGATAACACTTGACAATTCCCAAATCTAGTAACTGAAAGTTTGTCTTTAAAAACTCAGCTGTTTCATTTATTGTACCCGTTTTCTGCGCAGCGATTAAGAAATCATCAACATGAATAATAATGTAAATATATCCATCTGCAGTTTGCTTAATATACAAGCAGGGATCAGCTTTGCTCTGCATAAAATTG
>NW_015377533.1:0-435 GCF_001272555.1 Dufourea novaeangliae | reverse complement strand
TATTGAGAAATCATCCATCGGTTTCGAACCGTATCTCGTCGACTGGTGAAAATATTTCAAAGTACCATCGCTAAGGTAATGAATTACGAAATATGGATTTTCAGCCAATTTGAACATTACATTCGCGTAGAACGCGTTTAGAAACGATGCACTGTAACGTTCTGAACAGTCTGCAACGTGAAATGTTCCTGATATTTAAATTTATTCGTTCGTGTGGCATCCAGAGTGCCAGCGGCGTGTTGTTTTGTTTCGTCGTACAAGCACAAAGTGCCAGCGACGTATTGTTTTACATAAACCAGTAAAATTTCTTTTTCCTGCCTCCAGGTTTTTCTTCTTCTCTTCTTCTTATGTGATTCTATACACAGGAAGGTTCCTCTCTCCTCCTCTCTCTTCCTTTCTCTCGTTTAACTTATATGTATATATAATATACATACA
>NW_015377532.1:0-512 GCF_001272555.1 Dufourea novaeangliae | reverse complement strand
CACCAGGCCACGCGTCGAGGCAGGGCGACCCCCGAGGGCTCTTCTTTAGAAAAACAGACTATAATTTTACTCAAAAGATATCAACTTATCAGACCAAAGAAACAAATACACCATCCCTCGATTTACGCGCAGTATTCCTGCCATTTAGTTTTTTTTAAATAAATATTATTACAACTTATACTACATTTTCTGTTGAGAATTTTTTTTTGTACAGACACTCCATTTAGACGGTTTTTATCCACATAAAGACGAACCACATGGAGCAAATACTCCGCGTAAATGGAGTGACGGATGTAAGCATTTGTTTCTTTTCCTTTGATTATGTCCAGCAATAGGGCCACACATGGTAACGACCCTCTAATTCTTCTGAACAGTGTATTTGGAGTATTACAAAAGAAATAAACTTGACACAAATCATTGTGTATATGTTTCCTTACGATACACTTTTTAAAAACACGCAAATAACATGGTATCGAGGTCTATATCATCTTGTCCTTTTTTTATTAAAATTT
>NW_015377531.1:0-511 GCF_001272555.1 Dufourea novaeangliae | reverse complement strand
TACAATTAAACCATATTTATGCCGATAATTTTTTACTACAATTATTGTTACAAAAATAATGAAAATAGTGAAATTTTTGCGACATTTTTTTATTACTGAAGGATACTATGATGATTCTACTCAACTTCAACGAAGTTGCTGTATAGTTCCTTTCAATATCAGTTTCGATACAAATACTAATTGTTTCAATTGTTGTTCAACTTTTTTATCAAGTGATTTTCCTTTTCCTTTAGGGGGAATCAATGCTTTCACTTTTCCTTTTGTCTACGATTAGCTTCTTCTAAATGAGTCTCTGACTATTTTGTTGATTTACTACTTAGTTTTGATGGAAATTGAACAGTAAAAATTGAAAATTGTCTTACTCATTCTAGTTTTAACATAGTTAATGATTATTCCAATTCGGTTTTAATTTTTGTTCATAGTCGTGAATATTTCTTATTTTGTTCACGTTCGTATCAATCGTTTATTATAATATTCCGTAGACTCTCATCTAGAATCAAGTATTATATTA
>NW_015377530.1:0-508 GCF_001272555.1 Dufourea novaeangliae | reverse complement strand
AAGAAGAAGCCATCCAGTATTGATTCTTAATACCTGGTAGCTGTCTCCGATTTTTCCCCTATTCATTCATATTTTACATTGAAGAAATTACTATAAGCACTTTAAAATACACACTTTCGAATACAATAACGTATGTTTAAAAAATTATTCAAGTTTTTTTAAAAATAAATTCCGAAAGTACATGTATTTTTTCGAGTTCACAGGTAGACATAACTCTTTAAAGGGCAATCGGGCACGAACGAAGCACACCATTATTCTTGTCTCGAATCACGCTATAAATCCACAAACTTTCATTCCAATCCACGATTCACCGTTCGCGGTGTGACCTTGTTAGAACAATTTTAATTCAAGGAACTAAAATGCAACAATCTACTAACCGATGCTTGAAGGTCAATACTTCCACCTTGATACCTTCATCTCTTATAAATCGCCCCACAAATATATTCCAGTCCCATCAAACGATCATCCTTCACCTCATCCCGAAAAGCACACCAAAATGGCGGCCCCC
>NW_015377529.1:0-509 GCF_001272555.1 Dufourea novaeangliae | reverse complement strand
TTATATGTATTTAAATTATATTAAAAATGGAGGATTCGAGGTATTTTTCGGAAAGTCCACAAAGTTAATATATCGGCCCTAATTCAGAAACTTTTTCTTCTCGTTTGTCGGTTGCCCCTTCGTGTGAAAATTTTCCATATCTAGCAATAGATATTTTGCAAAGTTTTACCGATTTATGGACGATCGGTAAAAGCGACTAGAATGAAGCCGAGTTTCGCGGAACTCTCCCGGGTTAAATACCCTGCGTCCGATTTAGTTAGAAAACCGATAACAGGAGTTATCGGAGCCGGATATCGTTCTGTCGATCAAGTGGAACTAAAAATATCCGCGTCTGATGTAACACAGGCTTTGTAGCTCACGTTCACGCGAACGTGTTATTAGTAAACAGAGGAAAAATTTCCGTCGAGGGTGCGATGTGTAAATTCAACAAGACTTAAATCAATTAATGTTTTTAGAAGACTTTATTAAAAGCAACATTCGAAATCCAGCGGAATCGAGATCGAGCGGAA
>NW_015377528.1:0-506 GCF_001272555.1 Dufourea novaeangliae | reverse complement strand
TAGTTTTAACATTATCACTATCTCTCAACGTTTCTTCAAGTTGTGTTTTACTGTCTCTGATTAATTTTTCTTCCAGTACCTCTACAGATTTTGTCTTCTCTGTTAAACAAATATTCACACTCTCCAAATCTGCTTCTAAATCATCTATTCTTTCTTGTTTCTCAAATAATTCTTCTTCTTGTTCCTTGATGACATATTCTTTCTCCCTTACTTGTGTGGTGATTGCAATGTACTCTTCCTTTGCTTCATTCAAAAATACTTTTAATTTCTGAAATAATGTTGTTATAATATAAAGAGAAACATACAGAATACAATAAATAATCCAATGTGATTTTAAATACCTTCACTTGTTCTTGTTTCGCGAATAACTGAGATTTTAATTCCTCCATGTAAAACTCTGAGTCTGCATCCAAACAAACATCTTTCTGAGCTGCGGTCAACAAATTCTTCACGTTTTTCAAGTCCTCTTTTATCAAGCCCAATTCGAAACTTATTTTATTCTTGTC
>NW_015377527.1:0-505 GCF_001272555.1 Dufourea novaeangliae | reverse complement strand
TAACCCAGAACCCTTCTATATTCCCTTCATTTATCACTGCCAATAATCTAATTTCTGAGAATTGTAGGAATACTTATACGCCGGTGTCGCAGAAAAGGACACGGCGAATAGTTATTGCTACCCGTTTCTACGACGCAGGAAGTCATTTCGTGTGCCCGGGCAAGTAATAATCGGCTACGAAGCTGACTCGATCAAAGTGAATCGTTCGGAGGAGAAAAGGTGCGTGGGAGAGATATGTCCGATGCGCGGGAAGAGACATATAAAAAATGAGGATGAAGGCGATTTCATTGGCGAAAGGTTTGCGCTTTGTTCAGGGCTGCTTCCTCTAGGGATTTACTTTGATGCCTTGTCCGAAATCGAGAAGACCTCCACCGGCAATGTAACGTCCATAAGGGTGACGCCAGTCGATACAAGCCAGAATTGGAGGGGGACAAGATGGTATTACGCGCCATCGATGCTTCTTTCGCCGTCGGCGAATAAGCTCTCTCTCTCTCTCTCTCTCTCT
>NW_015377526.1:0-508 GCF_001272555.1 Dufourea novaeangliae | reverse complement strand
AGAAATTTGAATCAAAATTGGGAGTACTACACGAGGACGTGTCAAGGTCAGGATGGCCGTGTCGGAGCATACTGTATGTACGCTCTGTATGTGATTGTTGCTGCGTATTGCACGTACGCGCTGTGTGTGTATTGCTGTGCATGGGAAATCTGGTTTTTACCAGAATTCCTAATTTCATCATATTAGTAATATTGCATCAGCCGTTAATTGCGCTCTGATTGGTCCTTTGCATTTTGTCGCTTTAAGAAGTACCGTTTTAGCGAGACGACAGCGCTACAACGCTGTCGTCGTGTGTGGTTCGGAGCTATGCGGGGAAGTAAGTCTGGCGTTGTCACGCAGTTTTTATAGAAACGTGAAAGCATAAGCACCGAAACTCGCTTCGCTAGGTACGCAACTATGGCACAAAATAATCAAGTTCTAACATCAGAAGTGGGATCGGCACCACCCCCTATATTTACTGAAGAACAGTGGCGCGTAATTTTGCAAATGCAAAATCAAAATATGTTGG
>NW_015377525.1:0-505 GCF_001272555.1 Dufourea novaeangliae | reverse complement strand
AAAAAAAATTGCTCCATGTATAGTTCAATATGCTCTGTACACATGCGAAGTTTCGTTAAAATCAGAATTTTCGGGTTTAGAACTTTCCTTTGTAAGTTAAACAAATAATTATAAACAAATATAATCCAGCATTTAGCTCAAATTCGAAAACATTGCAATTTCGCACTTTTATCATTGAAATGAGAACGTGTAATTTATCTCAAAATCAGTTCTATATTGTGATGTTCGATCACCGGAGAATTAACGCGTCAGTGAAAACGGATACCGTAACCTTAATTGCAATAAAGGTACACAGGAATAATGAAGGTAAGGGCGAATGGAGTAAACCGAGACCCGAAGAATAAAATTTCATAACTCTGACATTAGTAAAATAACAAAAAGAAGAAATTGTGGTTTATTAAAATAATCGTTAATTATTAGCAAAAAGGTACTCCTCGCGGCTTTTGAAGACCTTGAAATATGTTGTCGGGGGCACGATTCTGAACAACTATTTTCTACACATGTT
>NW_015377524.1:0-505 GCF_001272555.1 Dufourea novaeangliae | reverse complement strand
CGATATTCGGTTTTTGAGGGTGAAACCATCCCCTAAAAAGTTAATGTGTATCTTCCTATTTTCCTGTGTATCTTGAAAATTTGTATTTCTTTGAAATTGACGAATCGGAAGCTGATGCAGAAAATAGAGCTTTCGCTGGGAGGGACAGCGAGGTTAGATAATTCTGTTCTTTCTTTCGCTTCGAGATGGAAACGATCTTTGATTAGTTCGACTTCCATCAGCAGAGGAAACGTGAATTATCCAGCGGAGTATCGATAACATCGTCCACGGCCACATTACTCGCGATAGAAACACAGTTGGCAACGTATCGCTCGGTACTTTATCTTTCGATTATAGGCTCGCCGTGACACGTGACTCGCTTGAAATTACATGCCATTGATTTCGGAGTAACTGACGACTAATTATCGACCCTGGACTCTCTCAGCGTTACTCGCCGCCGGTCGACCTATCGATTTCGTTACAGTCGAGGATGAAGCGACACACAAACCGAGATATACGAATAAAC
>NW_015377523.1:0-503 GCF_001272555.1 Dufourea novaeangliae | reverse complement strand
CCTCCTTCTACCCCTTCCCCGCCCCTTTTTTCCATATCACCCCTCTTTCTTCTTTTCACTCGCGCTATTTTAATGATCCAAATATAAGCCAACCATTTTCGTTTTACTTTTATTATGATTAATCACGTTTATTTACCCCCTTTCAACACTTGTCAACGGAATCATTGTTATTATTTAGACGGACACTCGGTGTAAACAATAAGTGTACGCGTCAGAAACTTGACTTTCATGCTGTGGACAGTTTACAATATGTAGGGGAAACCAGGGACAAACGTAACAAGTTTCGAGTCTGTAACTTTTGAATGCAGTAGAATTTTTAAAAAATTTTTATACGACGAAAAACCTTCATTATTATTGGACAACGTAATCGAACTTTAAAACTTAGAATATATTATACCTGTCTTTTGAAAGAAAAAACTTTCTTTAAAATCCAAAAAAGCTGCGTCTACACTATATAACATAACATGTTATATAGCAAAGTTATAAAACTTGTTAGAAAAACA
>NW_015377522.1:0-505 GCF_001272555.1 Dufourea novaeangliae | reverse complement strand
TTCGTTTCTTTCTTGTTAGACACGATGGAGTATTTAAACTGTACATAATTAGAACACATTAAACCATGATAAGTATTTTAATAATCAGACAATGATTTACGGCATTTATATATTGCCTTCGGCTGCCCAAAACATAGTACATGCTAAAATCTCCTGATCAGAATCTCTGAAATCACATTAGATACATTCCAACCATACCAACAACTTCTCTATAGATTTCATGAATGATTTTTACCAATCACCCAACAGCAGTGTCGATCAATATATTAATTCTTGAAACTCATAAGGCAATGCGCAAGGAATATGCATTTTATCAGCTGACGTTTCTAAATGATTCTTATGGAAAGAAAAAAACTGAAGGGCTCAAAATCTAATTGAACACCAGATAGAATACCAGGTGAGGCGATAAAGACAGAAAACTAAATACAAATGAATTATCTAATGGAATGTTATAGTGAGATCCCGTAGAAAACGGGAGAACTTTCCGTTTAACACAATAGTTTCA
>NW_015377521.1:0-504 GCF_001272555.1 Dufourea novaeangliae | reverse complement strand
AGCGCCCCGTCACTATGGCGGCGGTGGAGAGGGCCGTGGAGCGGCGCGTCGGGCGCCTGGTCGCCGAAATGGAGGCGCGCCTAGTGGGGCGCCTCGGCGACCTGCTCGGCGGCGGCGGCCGGCGGCGTTCTGCGGGTCCGCCCGCGGCTGGTGGGGCGGGGAGGAGGAAGAAAAGGTGGCGCGGGGGCAGGGGGGCCGGAAAGGCCGGAGGCTCGGGAGGGGGCAATGTCGGAGCTGCGGGGCAGCGGCCGGCGGCCCCTCCCTCCTCCTCCTCTGCCCACCGTGCGGCGCAGCGGCAGCAGCGGCGGGAGCCTGTGGGCGTTCAGCGGCCCGTAGACGCCCCGGCCACTTGGTCGGAGGTCATCGGCCGCAAACAGCGCCGTAGGCGGGCCAAGGCTGCGGCGCCCCCGCCTCCGGCTGCTCCGGCGGTGCCGGCACGAGGGGGGGCGTCTGGGCGTCCGCCGCGTGCCCCCAAGAGGGCCGCGGTGGCGCTCACGGTCGCCC
>NW_015377520.1:0-505 GCF_001272555.1 Dufourea novaeangliae | reverse complement strand
GCCCCCTCCCCCCCTCCCATCCCCCTTGGACCCCCTAAACGGTTAAACGGCGTTACGCACGCCGGCTTGCTAGGCGGCTGCTTCTGTCCACCCGCTCGTGTGCGTACATCGTGCAAACTCATCGATCCTGGTTTGCGCGACGATTTGCATTTAGTAATGACCCGCGTTGCCTGTGACTGGTCCCCGTTGCCGGTGACGATATTGAAAACCCAGGGCACCCGATCGATCGGTCGAGTGGATGCTCGACCCGCCGGGGGTTAAATCTATGAAAAATCTCCTTGAACGAGACGCAAGGAAGATTACCGGTGGTTGTTGTCGATCCTCTTGACGGGCGACAGTGATTCTACGGGATCGTTGTTTGCGAATGGAGATTACGTGGAATTGGTGAGCTTCTTGAAGATGAATATTGTAAGAGTAACTGAAAGTAATGTCGCATTTTATGATGTATGTCTTTTTAACTTGCTGAACTGATTTCATGGAAGTTTAATTCCACGGTTTTGTACTT
>NW_015377519.1:0-503 GCF_001272555.1 Dufourea novaeangliae | reverse complement strand
CATTTCAATTACATATCGAACATTTTATCCTCGTTAAACAGTTTGCGGAAGTTCAGTCGAAAGAACGAGTGGATTGTCGTTGATCAATAAAATCGGATTTCACTCGGCAACGTTTAGACGCGGTCGGGGGTGGGTGGATCGATCGATCGATCGATCGATCGGGATCAAGCCGAAAGTGCGAACGGGACCGGGGAACAAGCGATTAGCTTCTCGACAAAGGACCCCCGGTCCCCGGTTATAGGGATTGCACGCGACCAATACCATTGTACCGGTAAACGGCGTTCATTATAAATAGGAGCACCACACAAAGCCAGAATAAATATCGTGATATCCCCGGTGTCCACGGGACGACCCAACCGGCTGGTGTGTTTATTTTATCATTTTTCCATGAGATTTCAGCGAAGTGTAAATACTGCGGAAAATGCAGGAACACAAGCGGACTAAACATAACGATTATAAGCGCCCGGGGCTTCGATGCGCTCGTCGCTCTCTCTCTCTTTCTC
>NW_015377518.1:0-501 GCF_001272555.1 Dufourea novaeangliae | reverse complement strand
ATTTGGGGGGGGGGAGGAGATGCCGTGAAAGAAATTCAAATGTTGAAATTAACAGCCACCGTACTGTACATGGTATACACGTTTCCCAAATGTCACGTATGTAACCGTGACACGGAACCACGCGCCGCGATACAATAGTGTTAATTACGACGACGTTATTTAATTGTAATTACACCGATGCTCGTGTGCCGTTAATATTAATTATGTACCCAACCTGTGTTCGCGAGACCGGTCGGCCGCGGCGCCTGCGCGTCCTGTTGTATTAATGACGTGCCTTCCACTGACTGGTGACGGCTCGGTGGCCTACATATCTATTTGTTGCGACCTGGCAATATTTATGCGCCAAATTCACGCCGGATTACCCGCCGCGACAGACAATGGCACGGATATTAGGGGTGAGAATCTAGCGTCCAGCTGCGGGCGCGCGCAGCCACCACCCTCTCTCCACACACACGTCGAAGAAATTGATAGACACACGAGTCACGCCTGGCCGACGTTAAC
>NW_015377517.1:0-500 GCF_001272555.1 Dufourea novaeangliae | reverse complement strand
GATTCCATACCCAAGAAGGACGGCTGGAAGAGGGCCTCAGGGCAACGGAACCTCTCGTTACCGATGGTGATGACCTGTCCATCGGGCAACTCGTAGCTCTTCTCGAGGGAGGTGCTGGCGGCGGCGGTGGCCATTTCCTGTTCGAAGTCCAGGGCGACATAGCAAAGTTTCTCCTTGATGTCACGGACAATTTCACGCTCAGCCGTGGTGGTGAAGCTGTAGCCTCTCTCGGTCAGGATCTTCATGAGGTAGTCGGTCAAGTCGCGACCGGCCAAGTCCAAACGGAGGATGGCATGGGGAAGGGCGTAACCTTCGTAGATGGGGACGGTATGGGAGACACCATCACCGGAGTCCAAAACGATACCGGTAGTACGACCGGAGGCGTACAGGGACAGGACGGCCTGGATGGCGACGTACATGGCCGGGCTGTTGAAGGTTTCGAACATGATTTGGGTCATCTTTTCACGGTTAGCCTTTGGGTTCAGGGGGGCCTCGGTGAG
>NW_015377516.1:0-499 GCF_001272555.1 Dufourea novaeangliae | reverse complement strand
TATCGCATTATCAACATTTAAACATGTTTAAATAACGATCAAAGGGAAAAGAAAATTTTTACAGACATTATTCAATTTATTTCAAACAGTAAGGGTGCAGGACATAATCTGACTGCGTCAGCAGACACAGTAAATATTTTTTCTTCCGGAAAGCATTAACAGAAATCGTAAGACACGTTTCAATACAGGAGCGAAATAGTTTAGTAAAACCTGCGACGCTGACAGTGGTACTCAAAGGTGGCAAGCGCAGGCGTTCGACGGATTCGTATTAAGCACAGAAGAATCTATGCGAATCAGCAACTGGATGTTCGAAGACAAACAAGAAGTTAAATTTTGTTGACCAGTGTTATTAATAAGGTACGGTTTGCGGGCGTGCACACGCGTAGCCGAGAACGCGTGCAAATGTATGTACAGCCACGAGCAAACTCGGCTTCCACTAGGGAAAAAAGTGGCGTAGGGAAAAGGCCTTCTACCATTTGAATTCGGAAGTTTCTGAAAT
>NW_015377515.1:0-494 GCF_001272555.1 Dufourea novaeangliae | reverse complement strand
TTCCACTATGGGAAAAAGCGGCGTAGAAGAAAAGTCTTCTACCACTTGGAAAATTTATTCCAGGTAGTGAAATAAATGTTAAATCGAATGTTAATATGGCATACATTGCAGTAATTTTAAATACCAAATGGTAGGAGGCCCTGTCGTTACGTTACTTTTTCCCCTATTGGAAGCCGAGTTTGCTCGTCGATGTACACATAATTATTGTATACATATATTAATTGGTGTATTTCGACCTGAGTTACAAAAAGTCACAAACAAGAAAACGAGAAAACCAGGTGGTAAATGTACATTTTGCCTTAGGAAGAAAAACAAGAAAGTATAATCACCGTGTGTGTACAATGTTCAAAGAGTTCTAGTATACCAAAGGTAGTTAAGCGTCCCATTTCTCGTAACACCTTGTAAAGACGAAAGAACCTTTTATACATAGCGGGGCAATAACTATGTCCACTTTAAATATTGCCGTTATTTGTAATAATATGAAAAAATGTTAT
>NW_015377514.1:0-501 GCF_001272555.1 Dufourea novaeangliae | reverse complement strand
ATATAAAGCTAGTACTGTTCAGTTTGATTTATTTCTTGAACTATTCACTTAGTACAATTTTTCTGACCTTATGCATAGGCATATTGTAAATACAAAAGTGGAAAATTGTTTTTGCAAATAAAACAATTTATAAAAATATATTTTCATAATTTAATAAACCACTGCACATTTGTTGCATGCAATGACTATCTCCGTCTTTTACGGTTAAGAATTTATATGCAAAATAACAAAAAATCATTTTGTTTATAAATGTCGCATCGCAGAAAATCTTTCTTTCTGTAGCGTAATAGGTTATAAAAAACTGAACAATTTCTGTATTCTTAGTTTTGCTCTATTTCGTACCGTTACAAAATTATATCAAGAAAACGAAAAAATGCGAAAATTTTAAGGGCTGATTTCACCCTTTAGTGTGGAAACGGGCACGAAAAAAAATTGCTCTAAGCATAGTTCAATATGCTCTACGTTAATGCGAAGTTTCATTAAAATCAGAATTTTCAGGTT
>NW_015377513.1:0-497 GCF_001272555.1 Dufourea novaeangliae | reverse complement strand
AATTACGCCTGTAGTAGTATTAATGGTTGACTAACGGTATTCAACAGTTGATAGTTAGATGGGATATAGTTTGTGTTTTTGCCTACATATTCCCAAAATGGGGCCTACGACGAAAAACTTAGGCCTACAATTATTATAGTTGGTTAATTACCGAGAAATTTACAATGATAACATAATATTGGCCCACCCAAAGTTTGCCAACATTTAAATATAGTCTTGAAAACGTCAGAAACGTTGTTTCAACCAAAAACGTGTTATTATATTTCAAATTGATTTTTTTGTTTCCTTATTTATGAATATACTCACAATTTGTTACTGTCGCGCAATACATTTGACATTTGAAATTTTGTGAAAATAGAGTCAGGGGACAGAAGATTAGAAATAACTTATAATAATTATTTGTAATAATTAACTACATGTACAAATTGTACATAATAAATTGTAAAGGTAACTTTGCTGGTAAAACACTTGTTTGCCTGTTTAATATACATATACAA
>NW_015377512.1:0-491 GCF_001272555.1 Dufourea novaeangliae | reverse complement strand
TCGGACTGCTAATAACAGAGTAATCTCTACTGATCACGATTCGTGGTTCACCCTGTATAACCATTAAAAATCTTCAACCTATCGTTCGAATAAACGAACCAAAACGCCCAGCAACGAGCGCGCTCGCGGATATACATATTACCCAATTACGCTTAATTAACATTCCCCTATGCTGCGTTACGTTCCTCAACGAGCAAGAAACCGTCTGCTGCCCGCGATCGATCAAGTAATCGTTCCACTCTAATTAACGGACGCAACAACACCGCGGCGCCCGAAAGGTCCTACGAAGGGGTGGGGGGTGTACTATCATAGCGCACATTTCATCGGCTCGCCAATAAATCAACGCTTCCTCGTTACGGTGTCACGGATAATTGAACGTCTGACGCGGTTTGATGGAAACGCGACCCGGAAAATCATGCAGGAGGAAATTCTCGAGATGCTCGTCGAACACGAGAATCTCGCACGCTCCGTTTGCCATGTAAAAAAAAAAA
>NW_015377511.1:0-494 GCF_001272555.1 Dufourea novaeangliae | reverse complement strand
CACTGAAAAAACATAACGCCAAAAATGTATATGTATTTCGTCACTTATCCAAAAGATAGCTTTTTAAAAGTCCGTTAAAATGTTTATAGAGAATACTAAATCTACTCAGACTTTACTAAATTCATAATGAAGTGTCACTTTGTTGTCATAATAAATGGTATAATAAACATTATAATAACTTACCAGAATTCGCCATTTTCCTGCCGAATTCTGTTTGAAGGCAGTCAGCGATGCTCAGGTCGGTAGTACGTAGTTTCAAACCGAAACTCTGAAACAGAAAATAAACATAAACATTAAGTGATTACACTACGTTAAGAGTAGTTAGGTTACAAATTAAGAATTATTGAACTCGAGGTGTGTCGCAAAGATTGCAAACTGGATTAGAAATACGTAAATATTACATTAACTGTTACACAGTGAAACCGAAGAGTAACTGAAGACAATATCGAGCTAATGGCTGCGAACTTCGAATATATCTCATGAAACTACGTTCT
>NW_015377510.1:0-498 GCF_001272555.1 Dufourea novaeangliae | reverse complement strand
GAATTTTTAATTTTGTACCGTGTATTGAATATTACGATAACGCCGAATAAGTGAATTGTACGATTTTAGTGAATTTTGTGTTTAGTGTAAAACATTTGAAGTGAGATAAATTTTTCATTTCTGAGAAATATATTTTCTTCTTTCGTAAATGTAATTGAAGCAATAAAAAAAAATAGGAAGTTAAAAATTACTAATAATATTCGAAACAAATTCCGTTACAGTATATGTTTATTCTAAATCAGATTGTCAATCTCAAACCTAGATTGGTATAATAAATTTTGATTTGTGCTAAACTAAAATATGCTAATATAAAATTATACGAAATAAAACGATTGAAAATGGTTGAAATTCCGCGTTGGAATAAAAAATCTAGAAAGGAAAATCAGGTGCAATCAGTCGATCATTATTTAAGTCTATTAAATTCAGCCTAGTATTAAACCATTTTACATGCAGTTTTTTGTGATGTGTAAAATACTGACTAAAATCACGCGATCGGTC
>NW_015377509.1:0-478 GCF_001272555.1 Dufourea novaeangliae | reverse complement strand
CCCACCACGACAAGATTTAGGTAAAACGAAACCAACGGTTCTAGGATAACACGTGCTTTGCAAGAAGTGCAAGGAAAGAACCGTCGCGCAGTTTTACCAAGGCGCGTGGCCCGTTAATTTTTTGCCAGGGTACCTACTGCTTCGAGATAGGAAACAGACATCACGTGCATCGGTTTGAAAATGTCCGAAATAAAGAGGACCACCAACGTACCCGTTGCTTTGAGTTGGAAAGTACAATGTATATTGTTTTCCTCGAGGAGCAGGGAAAAAATTTCACCGACACGTGTGAGTTGTTGACGCTGCTTAGCCCCGTCCGACCACCTTTATAGAGGCCGGTGCGGACTTTTCGGTTATTTATGGCTCAATGTCTTCGGCCTCGTAGCAACCGTGAACTCACAACAGAATTGACAGTCGCCAATTTTATTACAAATCTGTGAAATTGTAGTTCTCATGAAAATATTTCATACGTATTTTTTTT
>NW_015377508.1:0-496 GCF_001272555.1 Dufourea novaeangliae | reverse complement strand
GAATATTTTACAATGTCACCACCAATTCCTGTTGTTAGAATTACAACTTATCGTTAATACTGATTATACAGTAATTTTAACCAGGGTGTCTACTTCCCTCATACTGGAATATTTAATTATTCATAACCAAGCGTCAATCATCAGTAATCATTAAGGCTGTCCAGGAAGTCGATCAGTCCGTCCAAAGGAACCTCCCTTTCCTAGTTTTCGTTGGATCCTTTTTCTACTTCGTCTCTGCGACTTGTTTGATTACGCCCGTGGAATTTTGCGCTCCTCCGTCTTTCTTGTCGAGTATACGAATATGGTATTTGTGCATAACTTTTTCTACGAGTGGCTGTATAACATTTCTAGCTACTGCATCGCCAACGCCTTGCTCAACAGCCTCTTTCGCGACTTCCTCCGCGACTTCCGATACAAGACTACATTCCACTGAAACGGCGAGGGCAGTCACAGCGAAAAGACCAGCAGGAGTTTCATTTTGGTACGATTGTTCCAC
>NW_015377507.1:0-495 GCF_001272555.1 Dufourea novaeangliae | reverse complement strand
GACACTTTAATAAATTTTCAGAATAAGATAAACATGATAAGAGTAAGTCGTTGAAGAGCAAGTCGATATACTTTTTATATATGACGAATGCCAACAAAATTCTGTAAGGGCAAAAAACTTGTATGCTGAAATCGTTCATTGTATGCGGATATTGATCCACATCGGTTTTAACCTTCGCGTCGAACGTTTAAAAATGTGTGTGATAAATTTAAGCAAATCGGTAGTTTAAGTGTTCGTAAAAGTGAACTTCGAAAGCGAGTAACGAACGAAGAAAATGAAATCGGTGTGCTCGCAAACGTGGCTACAAATCCTCATATTAGTTCGCGACAAATTGAATGCGAATCTCGCATTAGTAGGAGAAACGTACTTCACATTTTGCACCGTCACAAATTTCATCCATACCATGTTAGTCTTCACCAACAAGACAAGGACGATATTAATTTGAGAAACGCTTCATTGTCATATTCGGTAGTAGTACTATTATTCCAATTGCGG
>NW_015377506.1:0-493 GCF_001272555.1 Dufourea novaeangliae | reverse complement strand
CCCTTTGAGCGCTGAGTTGCCAGACGTTAAGCGTGCGCCATGGACCGCCCACTCCGCACGAGGCATCTCACCGTGGACTGCCCACTCCGTACGAGACAGTTCACCGTGGACTGCGTACTTTTTACGAAAGAGCGCACGTTGAACAGACGTTGTCGGCGTTAAGCTTGCGCCGTGGACTGCCCACTCCGTACGAAAAAATAAATAAAATAAATTGTGTGGTGACCTCAAAAGCCTTAATAATCATTTATTTCATAACATGAACAATATAATAGTAGTAAATTGCACCTTTTAAATTTTTAAATTTAATAATTTTGTATTGTGTGGTAAATCTCAAAGCAGGGTTCAATGCACAAGCCAACGTTACATTTTTTGCATTCGTAACGCGAGTCAGTTCTGCGATTATTTTTAGTGCAAATAACGCATCTGCGTCGTGAAGAATGTGTTCTATTTTCATTAGTTACGCAGGAAGTAAGGAAATGCCTCTCTGTTAACC
>NW_015377505.1:0-489 GCF_001272555.1 Dufourea novaeangliae | reverse complement strand
CATATGTACTCGTGGTTGTCGGAAAACATTCTTATGATTCAATATAAGTTCGCAAAATTCGTTGAAATTGTGAAAGAAACGCGTACGAACGATCATGTAAATACGATAATGTTGTCTGATGAATATTTTGTAAAGAACAGTTTGATTGATTGCGAACTATTGACTCTATGTTCAAACACAATCTAGTACGACGCATTAAAAACACATGTAAACTGAACAGCATGTACCTATTGTATTTCTCAACAAAATGATTCTTATCCCTGATGTCACGTGACGGAGCCGGCTGCGGTAATATGAAATGACGGTAGGTTTCGACGCGTCGATGCATGATCTTTCCTACCACAATTCCTCCTACGTTATCGTCGTCGTCGTCGCTTTATCATTGTTGCTCGCGCGGACCTGCACGCGGTGTGTTATTGCTGCTGAAGTAACTAGAGATGATGCGTGTCGGTGCACTATCTTCCCACGTTGCCATCCTACGTCATCATT
>NW_015377504.1:0-493 GCF_001272555.1 Dufourea novaeangliae | reverse complement strand
GGTAGAATTGTTTAACAATTATAAAAGGAATTTAATGACCAAAGAAAGAAGAGCATTATAATAGTATTATCACTTCAACTATTTAGAACAGACAGTGTTGGTTATATTAAATTTATTAAATGTGGTTGACCGATAACTTTTCGAATATCGGTAAATTCATACCGTAACACCTAATAATATTTATTTAACGTTTAATTTTTATTTAAAAAGCAACTATACGAGTTTAACAAGTGAACTATACGGAATCTTGAATTTATAGTCATTTAATCTCTATACATTCGGAGATTAAAAATCGAAGAATAAGATTCATTGATGTGATCGATTTTTGAAAGATGTGCTGAATTCAATTATACAATTACCTGTATTTCTGTACCATGTATTCATCACATGCGGCGAAGCTTCAACGTGACACTGCAGAACGACGTTGCTGTCAACTGGTGCAAGCACTAGGTTCGTCACCTTTATAGTTGGTCGAACTGAAACAAAAAAAAAA
>NW_015377503.1:0-484 GCF_001272555.1 Dufourea novaeangliae | reverse complement strand
TTCACGCTTGTGAAGCTTACGCTAGACGCCGCTACAAGATGAGGGCGAGATTCACAACAATATGACACGTGCATGGGGGCCGCCATGTTGGAGACCGGTTGAGTGCCGTACCACGCTAATGACATTAAAAGGGGCCCTGCTGATCACCGTAATATTAAGGCGCATTGGGTCACCACAGAAAATTGAGGAAATTCAGCTAACGTCACCGGACACCGTTTTTCCTTCAACTACTGATTATTATTAATTATTAATTACGAATGTACAAAGTTTCAACTGCAATTTCTCTCTTCCTTCGTTTCTTTTTGTAGATTAAGTGCTGCCAATACCGATTTGACAGATCATAGAGAACAGCCATATTGAGCCATATTGCACATACACTCAAAGCTGTCATACATCGGTGATCTTAAGAATAACACGCAGCCTGTAACACGTGTGAAATCATAAAAATCAGGACCGTGCAAAAGTTTCCTTTCTTATTCTTATT
>NW_015377502.1:0-488 GCF_001272555.1 Dufourea novaeangliae | reverse complement strand
CCTCGGAAGTAGATACCTCGTGCATCGTAAATCGCGAAGATCGTCGCGAAGTAGAGAAAATGATAAGCAACTATCAACCGTGTAGAAATCCGGAGCCTCGGTCGTCCATGAAAATTATTCTTCGGGATGAAGAACCGATTTACCAGCGTGCAAGGCGATTACCACCGATTGACCGAGTAGAAGTTAATAGACAAGTTTGCATGTGGTTAGATGAAAATATTATACGACCGTCCCTATCAGATTTTGCGAGTCCCGTAGTATTAGTTAAGAAGAAGGATGGTTCGAAGCGGCTGTGCGTCGATTATAGACAATTAAATAAGAAAACGATCAGGGACCGTTATCCTCTACCTCTCATAGAGGATCAACTGGACATGTTGCAGGGTTCAAAATTGTTTAGTACGATAGATCTTAAAAATGGATTTTTTCATGTAGAGGTCGAGGAAGCCAGTCGAAAGTATACTGCTTTTATAACGCCTGACGGCCAATAT
>NW_015377501.1:0-489 GCF_001272555.1 Dufourea novaeangliae | reverse complement strand
ATTTTCGCTGGGTTATATGTACGAAAAGACAGCCTGCCCCTCCATGGAATAATACCCTCATCCAACGATAATTCTTTCTCGGGTTTATAAATGTTTTGAAACTTTTCTACCAGGTTTGTATAGACTGGTTTTATTTTGTCAAGCCTTTCTTGGCAATGCTCATTATTGTTGAAGTGCCAATACTTCCATAACTGCCGAAATCGGTTTCTTGGCATTGTATTTCCAAAAATAGGTGAATGTAATCCGGGGTGAGTAGACCAATAATCGTCTTGTTCTGGCTTTTTTACTATTCCCATTAGGATAACAAGCCCTAAAAACTTTTTCATTTCTACAACATTTGTATCAACCCAAGATTTATTCTTTGTTGATGCATTGTTGTTATCGTTATTCTGCTGATTATGGTATAAGTTTGTTTGTGTGACAAACAAATTAAATAAATCGTCCCCAATGAATAATTCAACCGTTGATAATATGTCTGGTGTGCATGGT
>NW_015377500.1:0-489 GCF_001272555.1 Dufourea novaeangliae | reverse complement strand
AAGACCTCGAAGGGGTCCAAAACGATTGTCCATAAATCCCCTCCCGAGGCCCGAGCATAAATTCCCGTCCGCAAATTCGCGCCTTTTAAGAGCAACCCTGTGTCACCTCGGTCAACGGAATTTCTTTCGCGCGCGCGAACGAGAAGGAGAAATCGTTCCAGGGGGCTTAAGGAGGTTTCTCCCCTCCTTCCTACGAGAACAGGCGTAAATCCACGTAATTCGATTTGGTGTCCCTTCGATTCCCCGGGAAAACCGCCGCGAAGCTTTTCGCAGATTCTCGATCCTGAAGGAATGAACAGCTCGAAAGGAGACCGTGTGGTGGAGCTTACGACCGCTCTCACGGACGTGATAAACTTCCGATGGCGAGGCTAGCGCGGGGGTTGGTTGGCCGACGAGACCAAGGGTCAGGCCAGATCGGAACGAGGGTGAAGAAAAAAATAAGGTCGACTTCTTTCCCTTCCTTCTACCCCCCCCCCCCCCCCCCCCGGG
>NW_015377499.1:0-486 GCF_001272555.1 Dufourea novaeangliae | reverse complement strand
TCTTTGTCACAATTACCATATATTTGCTTGATATAAAAAAATATAATTACAATGTAACAAGTCAAACTTGTAATGTATAAAAGTTCAGTTGTTGTAATTTCAATCTTCTTTCCTATTGCTAATTACGTTTCCAAATGTTTTATTTAACTGAGTACTAAGTGCAACAAAACTAAAAGTTTATATAAATGTGGTTTTACCCGAAATACCAAATTCATTCAGGACAGTTGAATTTTTAATCAAATATGCTAGTTGTGAAGCAACTGTATCACCCAATACATCAACTAAAAATCCAGTTTTTCCAGAAATCATGAATTCTATTGGACCATCTGAGTTATGGGCAATCACTGGTTTACTTGTATACATTGCTTCAAAGGGAACAATACCAAAATGTTCATGGTGTGGTGTGTGTTATCAGAATTTTATAATAATGTAGATAGATATTTTGTTAATATCTGAAGGTGAACGAAGGAATATCACTTTATCTGT
>NW_015377498.1:0-472 GCF_001272555.1 Dufourea novaeangliae | reverse complement strand
TGCCAAATTAATATTCGGTTTAACATTTATTTCTGTACTTGAAATAAATTTTGCCAAATGGTATGAAGCTGTTTTCTTATGTCACTTTTTCCCCTAGAGGAAGCCGAGTTTGCTCGTCGGTGTACACTCGCGAGCAAACTCCACTTCCACCAGGGGAAAAAGCGGCGTTGAAGAAAAGTCTTCTACCACTTGGTAAATTTATTCCAGGTAGCGAAATAAATGTTAAACCAAATGTTAATTTGGCATTCATTTCAGTAATTCCAAATACCAAATTGTAGGAGGCCCTTTCCGTACATTGCTTTTTCCCTTAGAGGAAGCCGAGTTTGCACGTCGGTATACTCTCGCGAGCAAACTCGGCTTCCGCTGGGGGAAAATGTTGACGTAGTAGAAGGGCCTCTTACCATGCTATTACCTGTTGGTATTTGGAATTACTGAAATTTATGCCAAATTAACATTCGATTTAACATTAATT
>NW_015377497.1:0-480 GCF_001272555.1 Dufourea novaeangliae | reverse complement strand
ACCCCCCTATATAATACCAAACATAATGGATAACACGCGTATAACCGGAAACTAGCGACGCAAGGGAGTCTGACTTCGCGAGAAGTAGACAAGCACGATAGGGATACGTATTGGGAATGGAGAGAGTGGGACTAGTGTTTGTCCCGAAGCTCGATCCATGAAGACCTTGCGTGAAGAGGGAGGGTGCAGGACGAGAGACATCGGTGACTCTCGTTCAGACACGAAACTCCCTCTCAGTCCCCCCCGAAACCCGAGAGGTTAATCGGTCCACCCACCGAGACCTCATCAGGGTAATGGGACAGGATGCTTCAGGCTCTCCAACAAGTAGCATATAAACGTGGATCCGACCCGCACGTGCGGGGTGATGGGATACGAGTCGGGAGGGTAAAAGCAGACAGGGGGTGTAAGCCTGCCGATATGCTTCCCGAAGACCACTCGTGAAGAGGCACCACGGGGGAAAAGATAGATGGGGAACCCTGT
>NW_015377496.1:0-449 GCF_001272555.1 Dufourea novaeangliae | reverse complement strand
GTAATACTTAAAAAGTGTTAAAGTTCCATTTGTATCATTGTCCTGTGAAAATGTTCATACTTCCAGCAGCATGCATATTCCAATCAAAAAATTTACAGAATAAGGAAAAGGAATCTATAGTAATTTTCAGTAGCTCCATACATCTTTATCTCGAATAATTTTCTAACACATTCAAAGTACTAGACATTCTTACACTTTGAATCTTATATCGATTTCTAAAATAATCCTAGTTCGATGTAATATAGAACGTAGTTTTATGAGATAGATTCGAAGTTCGCAGCCATTAGCTCGATATTATCTTCAGTTTACAGTATTTCACCGATGATAATACCGATTGCCCAGGCCTCACCACCAGGAGGTTGCTGCGAGTGGAGGCCCAAGGCAGATAGATGGAATCACAAGTTCTACATCTTCCCACCTTTCACAATATACCTTATAAATAACTTAAA
>NW_015377495.1:0-484 GCF_001272555.1 Dufourea novaeangliae | reverse complement strand
GTGAGTTTTGAAATATTAGCTAATCAGATGCACAAAATATCGTTTTGAAACTGTTTATAACCAAAAGACTTCTTCGAAATCGTCTTTGTGCTTCTGTTTTTCCTTTTGATGCGGGTCATTGACTCTTAAGTTAATTTCGGGTACATGTCATACTGAAATATAGTACAGTATTAAATGTTCTATTTCGTTGCAATAAAAATTGGAGGTTGAAGGAGACCTAGCCTTACCTATCGATCGATCGTGATTTATCGAAAATAGTCGAAATGTCATTCGTCTCGAAGATAGTGAAATGATATTGCGTAGTAGTAAGTAGCTCGTTCGCTTAAAGTGTGGAATTCTTACGTGCTACCACAAACTATTTATACCAATTATTAATACTTTCAATAGTTCTTTAGTGTTAGGTACTCTGCTTTCGTATTTATCCAAGTTAGATTAAGTAATCTTGAATTAAATGTATACCATAGATGTCAAATTAACTGTTTTT
>NW_015377494.1:0-483 GCF_001272555.1 Dufourea novaeangliae | reverse complement strand
TGGAGATTACAAACACTAAATGAAGTTAAAATTTGTTGGACAGTGTAGTTAAAGAGAAAAAAAGTGTCAATTAAAAATGTGACAACCATCCCCGATCCTCCCTAATTTCTCGATCAATGTTTACTAAGACTTTTTTCCTTTACATTCGGTTAATACTGATTACCCCTTAGGCTATGAAACCTTTTTTAAAACCACTTTATACACCCGTTTTCTACATATTTCAACTAAAGTTTCTGTTGTTTTCCTTTAATTTATTGTTGTCCCGTATACTTCGCGGTACACTTGTCATATTAATTTGGTCGGTTAGATTATTTTGCTTTTGTCAAAAAGAAGAAAGTTTCTTTACCTGATTGTTCTAATGACGTGAATAAAAGGTTAATAATAGGAATGACCGGAGCCCCGTGTAATAGTCTTCCATACATTAATGCTGACATAACGTCAAGGATGTACTGAAACAAGTATTTTCTCATTACACCCTTCATA
>NW_015377493.1:0-479 GCF_001272555.1 Dufourea novaeangliae | reverse complement strand
GCGAGAAAAATCGCGACGCCCGAGTGAAAAATGACAATGGTCCCTCTCTTCCCCCCACGCCACCGTCAAATGTATTAAGTATACCGGTTCGTTGGTGTCTAAGCCACGAAAGAAATCACGGTGCACTTAACGCTATTACTTTCGGGACAACGATTTCCATTGACGATGATTGATGCCTGCCCCCGGTGCGGTGTCACGGTTTTGCCGACGTCATTGGCAACCAACCGGACACCGGCCTGCTACTGCGCGTACCGTAATAACCGCGGGGACGAGAGCGTGGCCAAGAGCACGTTTTCACACGGTCACGTGCTTTCATTCAGGACGACACCCACCAACGCGCACATCCCTAGTTTTAACGTCCCTTTAATTATCGATTATCACGCTTTTTGACCAGCAATAGCATTCGCGGAGGCAACCACCGCGGATTATTCAGATGAGTTGCAGCTGTTCGAATGATACAACTGCCCCCCCCCCCCCCC
>NW_015377492.1:0-480 GCF_001272555.1 Dufourea novaeangliae | reverse complement strand
TAAATTCTTATATATATGTATAAAACAAAGTCTGTCTGTCCCTATGTTCGCTTATAACTCAAGAACTACTGGATCAATTTCGATGTGGTTTGTTTCATCGTGTAATGTTATTTTCGGGAATAGTTTTAAGCTATGTAAATTTTTCGATTTACTTTTACTTTGTTTTAATTTTTTTTTAATTGGCTGGTATCACAAGTTAGACTAGAGTTACTTACATAGTTACTTACTTACATACTCCAAAGAAGACATTCTGCTTTAGTTAAACTACTCTACTTCATGTACGTGCAAACAATTTATTTACTGATAGGCATCGGTACATGGCTTCGCAATGCCGAGGGCCACTATTTTGAACTAAAATTTCATTCACAAACTAAGCTGCCCGCGCAAGAACGGGACGTCGGCTAGTTCTTATATATGTATAACTATGAAATTTTATTTCATTTTATTGTGTGATTTTTTGTAAAATGGATGTTTTCTTCC
>NW_015377491.1:0-475 GCF_001272555.1 Dufourea novaeangliae | reverse complement strand
CAGGAATCCCTCTTCCTTTAACCATTTTGTACCATTTATTGTACTTTGAACTTTCTATATTTTTCCACCTATCCTCTTGTAATCTTCTCTCTCTATTCACCATTTCCTCTGCACGTGGCTCTCCTCCTTCTCTCATTCCTTCTATCTCCTCCACTGACCATCCCCTTTCCTCGTAATACTCCCTTCTTTCCTCTTCCCGTCACTCTAATACTTCCCCTTTCCTCGCCCACCCTTTTATTTCCTCCCAACACCTCCTTGCCAGCTCTCCTCCTTGTCCCTTCTCTAATTTCCTTTCATATCCCCATGCTCTCATTCCTGCCTTCCCTTTTAGTTTTGCTCTTTGCATTTCTTCTCTTATTATATACCCCGGTGTACTCCTTTCTACCCCTAGTACCCACTTTAGGAATCTTTCTTGCAGCCTCTCTATTTTTACCCTCTCCTTCCATCCCCACACCTCCACTCCATAGTTAACTGT
>NW_015377490.1:0-478 GCF_001272555.1 Dufourea novaeangliae | reverse complement strand
TCAACTAAATACAGACCATCCTCCCTCTTTGCTTTCATACATACAGGGCCGTCACTTCTTCCATTTTCTTTGACTACGTTTGCATAATTCTTGTGGAAGATTACCTTATATCCGTGATCTGTGATGCTGGTTACTGACAATAAATTGCTTTTAAAATCTGGGACGAGTATTGCATTTTCTAACCTGATGTTTCCAGATTTGTCGCCTAAGGTTCGAACTTTTATTTGTACATCTCCTGTTCCCTTGGAGTCTACATTACTTTCGGTAGCAGTGTATATCTTTGTGGTCTGTTCTTTATCTAAATTCTCGAACCTTCTTTCGTTGTTGCACATATGCATTGTGGCACCGCTGTCTAGACACCATGTCCCTGGTTTCTGCAAATTTGCTTTCAAAGCCGTAGCTTGCATAGCTTTATTATCTTTGTTTTCAGAATCATTATTTTGTTTACGTTTTGATTTGCAGTATTTTGATATATGAC
>NW_015377489.1:0-475 GCF_001272555.1 Dufourea novaeangliae | reverse complement strand
AGAGAGAGAGAGAGAGAGAGAGAGTGAAGAAAGATCACTTTTTCTTCTAGTTAATGCCCTCTCGACCCAAGGTTTTTAGCCGTTCCGATCATCCTGGAATATCTATCGTGGCCGGTTTCTATCCTGCTGCCACGAGTAGCTCGCGAGATTGGCCACGGTGCTTTTATTCGATGGGTTTTTGAAGGAATGGCCGAGGGAGGGGGATGGGCGAGGAATCACCGTGCGTAAAGTCTCATTTATCCGCAGTATAGCGGGAAACGCGCGGTCATTACGCTCGTTTGCTCGGAAAGCTTTTACCATCACGCTCGTTGAATATCCACCTCTCGTTGGTGGTAAATACGTGGAGGAATGAGCGCGAAACCTCGGTCAATGAAATGCACGGGGTGGTAGATCTGGATAGAAGATGATGCTGCGTGTAAAAATCAATCAAACGTGTAGAATATAATTTCTTCAAGGCTTGGTTATTGAAAAAATC
>NW_015377488.1:0-473 GCF_001272555.1 Dufourea novaeangliae | reverse complement strand
GTAAATCAGCATGCATCTGATGACATAATTCTCTTCCATAGAAAATAATTTTAGAGTATTCTTTACGTTGATATTGCAATCGAAAGAACGTGTCAGCCAACTTTGTTTCCTTAGATATTGATTTAGCGCTCAAAACAGTCGTCAATGAACCAAAAATCTTAAGCTTGCTTTCCTATTTGATCCCTAATCTACAGATTTTTTTCTCTTACAGTATTGTATACATACAGAGTATAGCAATAAAGTTTGGTGAATGATATTCTAACTAAGAAGTCGCAAGCAATACATCGAGTCTTCATCAAATCTGTCTGCGTCTTTGAGGGTATGTTTTACAAGGAAAGGCACGGAAATGTCCCCCTCCGATTTTTATGAAACTTCGTATGTCTGTTAAACAGTAAAAAATAAGGGATACATATTTTTTTTTATCGGCTGAGACGCGACTTTAAGGGTTGAAACCACCCCTCGAAGTTTCGACC
>NW_015377487.1:0-475 GCF_001272555.1 Dufourea novaeangliae | reverse complement strand
ACCGAGCACATTTTTCCCCTCTTTCTTCGTCCCTTTGGGATCGATTTCTATAGCCACTTTACCGTTGAGTTGTCTCAATTAATGAAAGAATTGATCGTTTGACCCTGCAACCCCTTCCACTTTTAATTGCCTCTTTGCATCCAGCGGGAAAAATCGTTTTCGTGGTCTGAAAGTATATATTGGTAACTTGGAGATTGAACTGTTCGAGGTTATGTGATGATCGTCCTCAGTTATAGTTTGATCGATGAAATGCGAGTGTAGGAGACTCAGGTGATTCTGGGACACTGGGTATAAGGTAAGACGTTTGATGAATACATTGCTACTTTGTCTTCGTCCCTGATTATTTCCATTAGACCCTGGAATTGACCGAAAGGGTAACGCGTGGACTCTTAATTATATACCGAGGTATATAATTTCTGAAAATTGTAGTTTCCCTTTTTACATCGCGATGGAGTTGAAGTATATACACTCATGG
>NW_015377486.1:0-474 GCF_001272555.1 Dufourea novaeangliae | reverse complement strand
GTCATTTTGCAGTTCGAAAAACCGTAAAATTGTTGCGTCGTCATTACTGGTTTCAAAAAATGCAATCGAACATCGAAACCATCGTGAATAATTGTATATAATGCATCCTAATGGAGAAGAAGCATGGAAAGCAGGACGGCTTGCTCCATAGTATAGATAAAGGCGACCGACCCGTAGATACGTTTCACATTTATTGTCGCAGTTCACACATATTTGTCGAGGTAGACGCCTTCAGTAAATTTACCTGGTTATACCCCGTACGATCTACAGACACGGCCGAGGTTTTAAACCGCTTACAAAAGCAGGCGTACGTATTCGGGAATCCGCGGCGTATTGTTTCGGATAGAGGTTCCGCTTTCACCGCTCTTGCTTTCAAACAATATTGTTCGGACGAAGGGATTGAACATATTCTTATTACTACGGGTATGCCCAGAAGTAATGGGCAGGTTGAAAGAATCAACCGAATTCTGATAC
>NW_015377485.1:0-471 GCF_001272555.1 Dufourea novaeangliae | reverse complement strand
TTTAGCAAACACATTTCTAGCCAATCTCTTCGCAATGACAAAAAGTGCACAATGCAAAGTGATGAAAGAGTGCAGATGCTGTGTACATCCTACCCTTCCTTAGTTATTGTGATAGATGCACTCTTTTTCCACAATCTTAAGAACCAACCGCACAACCACGGATTTCCCTTAGACGAAATAGTACCAACATACAACCACGTCACTCATCGAGCCCTACGATACAGAAACCATTTATACACACTATGCCATTCCGAATAACAGTAAATGTCACTGCTTCAACAGATATCCACACCGAGAAGAAGACACACGTATAGAAAATCCTGTTATGTGTAGCAAAATGCAGGATGTCGAGCGGGGAAAAGAATCGGACACGTCTTAAATATCGAAGTCGTTTATTCTGTGTTCGACGGATCGAGACCGACTGCCTCGTGTCCTCGCATTCATTATTTATATCTATGCTCTCACAGCACA
>NW_015377484.1:0-472 GCF_001272555.1 Dufourea novaeangliae | reverse complement strand
GAGTGATTTCCTATCCCTCCCGTTCCCTTTCCAAACTGCGTACTTCACCGGTAAGTTTAGACAAGGCGTGCTTGCGCACCTTAAAAGAGCCAGGACCCGAAATTATAAACAAGGAAACGACCGCAACGCGGGACGTAACAGAGTCATCCGTTCGCGTGACTACCGGAGATAGTTTCTGTCATTCTCCTCGCGTAACGGATACCATTAGCTATTGCAATTCACGGTTACGCTCTTGGAATTTGGTCAGGAAAGCCACTGAGTCCATCGTCCAATTCACGCACGCGATATTCTCAACGCAAACCAACCAGTTGTGACAAACTCCCTTTTGTATCAGAGAAGTTAATCGCCGCCACTCGACAGCGCAACTTCCTTGAGACTCTGTGCAGAAATCGTGTGTAATCGACGATTGTTTAATTGAAATTTAAGAAATTCCTTTCATCGATTAAAACTCGGCTTGCCGCTGGACATGTGA
>NW_015377483.1:0-474 GCF_001272555.1 Dufourea novaeangliae | reverse complement strand
CAGCTCCTCTAAAGCAGGCCATACACGGTGAGATTTACCTCGAGGCCTGGCCTCATGAGGTCGTCTCACGTTAGGGGACCTGAATTTCTCGAAAAGTGTCGTGCTTTGAAATCGAATATCCTACAGTAGTACGTACAGATTCCAAACAATGAAATATCATTTACATGCAAAAATAGGTTACAATTTGCAGGGAATGTGTCTGGATATAATTTCAATCTGCGGAAGCACTGTTCACGGGTAAACTAGTTAATCTTTATTTCTTTACTTTACAAAAGCGATGACAGTTTCTTGGGATCGCGCATACCATTAGGAAGTAGTCTTTTGGCTACCGGTAACCTGCTGTTCCGCAGCAGTTCACACGTCTTTATATACATAGGTCAATATGTATCTATATTATTGACAGAACGCTCACGACATCGCAAGGACGCGTTTGAAAATCGGTTCCAACGTACATTCTCTTGAATCGCCTACAAA
>NW_015377482.1:0-469 GCF_001272555.1 Dufourea novaeangliae | reverse complement strand
TGTGACCGTTTTACCCTTGTCCAGGTAGTCGATGTAGATCACACCTTTTGAATCCCAAAAAACGGTGGCCATCACCTTTCCGGCCGATAGGACAGTCTTCGCCTTCTTCGGAGCACCTTCGCCAGGTGAAGTCCACTGTTTCGACTGTTCCTTGGTCTCTGGTGTGTACCAGTGGATCCATGTTTCATCGACGGTCACGAAACGACGCAGAAACTCCTTCGGATTGCGCCTAAACAGCATCAAACACTGCTCTGAAGTGGTCTCACGGTTGCGCTTGTTGTCCGGAGTAAGCAAACGCGGCACCCATCGCGCCGACAGCTTTCTCATGCCCAATATTTCATGCAGGATATGACCCACGCGGTCTTTTGAGATGCCTACTGTCTCACCTATCTCGCGCACCTTCAATCGGCGGTCTGCCAATACGAGATCGTGAATTTTTTTCACGTTATCCTCCGTGGTAGCCGTTTTC
>NW_015377481.1:0-472 GCF_001272555.1 Dufourea novaeangliae | reverse complement strand
TGGCCTTTATACGCTTGGCCACCCTTGACTCATTTGGCGAGGGAGAGATCTCACCTAGCTTCTTCTTGGTAATACCCTCCGTCAAACCCGTTATAGTCTGGGTGACCTTGAACGGTTGTGAGGATGACTTCATCCTCTTCTCCGCTGTCTGTTCGAACAGTGTTCTGCAGGACCCGACTAATCTGTAGACCTCCATATGCACATTGGATTTGCCTTTGATAAAGGAAGCCAGTTCCTCTATCTTGGCACCAAGTTTCTCCAATGCCATGCTCGCTTCACTTGTAGCCTTATCTGTTACCGTGGCCAAATGTACCACCACGGTAGCACTGCGGTTGCCGGATGACAACGCCTGGTAGCCCGCTTGCTCACTTCCAATGGACGCCGGTTCTGGTGTTCCAAGTCCCTGAACAGTAATGGATGCAGTATTTTGAAATACTTCCATTATTGGGTTATTTTCGGGATTCCTTCCCCT
>NW_015377480.1:0-469 GCF_001272555.1 Dufourea novaeangliae | reverse complement strand
AATTAATTATTATTTCTCATGATCGAATCAATATAATTGCCATATGCACTTCCTATTAGGTAGGTGCGTACGTAACTGCAGTTCTTTTAAAGGTTCTAAATATAAGCGCGGTAGAATATTTTTGAAAACCATACTATATCATGTAAAGGAATGTAAAACAATGAATGTAATTTTTTTCTTGACCAATGAAGTAAGCGTGGAATTTATTTACCAGGGAAAAAAATAGAGCTGATGTTCTTCTAACACAGACTTATACAATAACTGAAACATTCGTTCATATCCTTCTGAAGTAATAGTTAACTGTAAAAATGTATATGCACGTCTTAGTTATGTACTTCGATTACCTCTACTTTTATCACTCATTCATCCTAATATTTCTTTTAATTTCGAAATAAAATTCGCAATTTGGTGCATAAATCGATGAAATAAATATGACAGCCTTAAGCTGCGTCTACACGATATAACGTAA
>NW_015377479.1:0-470 GCF_001272555.1 Dufourea novaeangliae | reverse complement strand
ACCCCCCCCCCCCCCCCCCGCCGAATGGATCCCCGGTTCTTTGTCCGAAGCAGTCTCTCTAGCATTTGTCTTACGAAAAAAACCTACCCCCGATTGTCAATACACAGCCTATTGTGCGTGGGAAATCGGCGATACAATTTGTCGGTGGTAGCCGTCAATTATTCGTTCGCATTTGTCAGAGTACTTCCGGAAATCATCCGGTACGAGTGGCTTTCCGTTGACAGGGAACATCGATGCAGGGGAATGCTCTCAGAAGTGGGGAGGATTTTGAAGAAACGGATATACAAGGTGTCCTAACATAAAAAAAATATCGATTTTTATTTCGGTTTTGGATAATATATTGGTTTCGGTATAGCTTCGATGGCATAATACCGGTCTCAAGATCGTACCGGTTTAAGTCCCTGTCTACTTATCCCGCAAATATCAATCTCTGACTCCAGAAAGGATTCATATTTAATTTATTTCCAGCT